>NC_092364.1:13083865-13232083 GCF_030848805.1 Temnothorax longispinosus
TGTATTTATCTCCGATTACAATCATATCACTTACAATCGCATAGATATGCTAAAAATTGTACCCTTTATTTTTAAATAATCCACCAAAATTAAATACTGTCTCTAATCTGTTCTAGTCTATGTCTATATTTTAAATAAGAAATTTGTGAGATATCATACGTCTATTTAATATTTTATGTCTCTGGAAAAGTATTTGCAACTCTTTATTATACATATATATTATACATACATATCATCATACAATTATTATTTTCATAGAGATCCATTTCCTCAACATAAGAAATATTAATATAATATAAATAAATGTTACTTTGTTACTCTCTTCATGCTACGATTTGAAAACGTTGCTCAACACCATTTCAATAAGATCTAATTCTATTGAAGTGCGATCACAGCACAAAGGAGGATAGATCAAATGGTTTAAAGAGAGTTTTTTTTTAATATTTACATGACGCTCATAAATTTAACGCACGACGCGACGAACCGATTTATTTATTTAGCTAATTGTAAGCAGCGGCGACAATCTATATTAATTTTTAGGTTTTTGTTAGGTTTTGAGCTCTCGTGCTAAGCCTTACACATCAAGGGTACCCCATAGAATATGTGGTCAATGAAAAGAGATGCTTTAAAAAATAATCAAACTTTCGTCAATACGTTAATAATTATTCAATGCACTGTAAAATAAATTCCCATTGTTTTGTTTAATGCATCACAAATTAATTATTAATAAATAGTCGATATATAATGATTCATTACTTGAATCATTTAATATGGCGGTACATGTATTATTCCACACTTCTGATCCGAAAATAATATGAAAATTACATTTAATTCTACGAACAATTAAACATCACCGTTGAGGTATACTATTGTTGATGCGTTTTTTTTTTAGTGGTTTCCCCAGTAGGCCTATTCCACTGTCAAATAAAAAATGTCCTAACTTTGTGTAGTGGGAGCAAAGTGTCTTTTGTCATTCAAACTTATGTCGTCAATTACAATTATATCATCGGTGATGATTCCGTCACTTTCTACTTTTGAAAGAAAAAATTTATTTTATCGCTTTCAGGGACGAAACATTTACGTCAATAGTTTCATCATGGACGATTTCAGTGGTGACGGTTCCATCACTCAAATTGTCAACGTCTACATTGATAAATTAATTTATCAATTACAATTTGTTTCAATTAAAGACGTATAAATGTAGTAAGTTTTACCTTTTGGTGTAGTGCAGGGATCTTCGACAGATACATCGAAGTGTCCTTTGTCAGTTTTATTATTGAAGTTATTGTCTACATTGACAAAACTTAAGTCATCAATCATGATTAGTTTTTCAGTGATGATTCCATCAACTTACTTATGTTTTTTTAAATGTTTGAATAAATATCCATAGTCCGTTATACATTTTATTACTATTCCGCATTTATTACATTGTTCTTTATATTCTCCTAAGTCTGTGTAATGGTTTCGTAATTTCTCAGGTAATGTGCGATTTTCGGGACACATCTTATGTTCCAACCTTTTTACGAGTTCTTCTTTTACCTATGTAATATTGAACAGGAGCTATAGGTATAGTTGCCACAAGACTTAAAATATGTCATCTGTTGATATTCATTTCTATTAAGGTGATCGAATTGATTTTCTAAACAATGGCCTCAAAAAAACGGAACGTGTTGTGAGAGTATTTTGATACAAACGGAGACGCATGGAAATGCAGAAAATGCGGAGAAGACATTCGGGTGCGTTCTAATAACGCAATAAGAACATTTAGAAAACATTTACTTACAAACTGAAGTAATTGTCATAGACACAATTTTAGCTGTGGATCAAAGCTCAGATTTGCAGCGGCACCTAAAATATTATCAGACACACCAAAATGTGTGTCTCCTACATTATGTGCTAATCGTTGCAATGCGTTCTAGCAGTTATTCATTAAAGTGTCTGCCGTGGTTAAATTTTTGTGACTCTTACCTAACGTCTGCATAACGTCTACAGCTAAATAAAAATGGCGACGCTGCTAAACTTTTATTTATCCATATGTTATTACTAAAATTTAGCTACCGCACGCAAATTCTTGCTGCCGCAGCTAATCTTTTTTTTCCGTGATATATTTAAATTATTAAACATTATTACAAATATTATTATAAATGATTGGTAATTATGCAGTTTAGGGGAAGCACCTCCGACGGACATAAAAGCAAATTTGAAATATGAAGATTGCTCGGGGGGGTGTTAATCGCCCCGGATTTGCGATCGGTCTACGAGATTTCGCGGTTCGAAGGACCAGAGGGGCAATCCCCTCACAATTTTAATTAGGCGAATAAAGCGGGAGCAAGCTAAAAGCGACTCACCGTATCGTTGCCCGATGGTCTTGTCGCGGCCTCGTGGCGTCCGGTCCTCCCTGTCGTGATGGAGATCGGAAGGCGTGCAGCAGGCTAGGATGTGCAGGCACTCACGTACCGCGGCAGGCAGGCAGGCAGGCAATAACGTGCAATACGGCAAGCAAGCGATATAGCAGGCACATGTGCAGGCAAACACTCAAGCCCGAGATTGCTGAGACGAATTGTCGAGCTCCGAAAGATTGCTGAGGCGAATTGTCGAGCTCCGGAATTGCGAGTTCACTCCGTTTACTCCGAACCGTGCGAGCGCCAGGCGAGTGTGTGTTCTCGAGTCCACGTTTGCACAGCGAATCTTCCCACGGTACCCCTCGGCTTGCGCACCTGCGAATAGCGGCCGGAGCGAGTACTCATGGTTCCAAATAATTGCGGGCCACCCGTGGGCGGGCAGCACGAGTCGGGTGAGTCGCGCGAGTGTTGCTATCTGTCGCGATCCGCCAACGTCTCGCGCGAGTCACGAAAAACACGATTTCGTACGTTACTTGTACGCGCAACTTATCAACTAATATATACAACGATTACTAATGACACGGACATCTAATATGTACAGGCGAGCGCCAAACATGCCGCCCACCAAATACAATGCTTTGTATTTTTTTTTTGTTTTTACTCGGAGTCCGCGTCCCGTGGTGTGCCCGTCGGCAAAGGGCGCAGCTTAACCGGGAGACGCGAGATTGAGCCGTCCGCCACCCGAACCGTGGCGACACGCGGGACGCTATCGCTACCGAAATGTAGCGTTTTCTACACGGCCGCGTTTCCAGCGTAACGGGAACGCGTTGTCGTCTTTAGTGGCTGAGTCTGCCGCCCACCCTGAGAAGTCCCGTTGGGTCTAGGAATGGAGCGAGTGAGCTGAGTGACTTGGGTAGTCTCTTCCCGTTCCCCAGTCGATCGATCCCCCTACCGACGGACCCCAGCTGAATCAATTTTACCACCGCTAGTAGCGCCGAATGCGCTTCGAGTTGATCCACGGCCAAGGTCGCGGGCACCGGCTTGGCCCTGGATCGAGTCGCAACCTTATGAGATACGCGATTACCCTACGAATTTTATCTAACGACGAATCTGCTTAATTGTAACGAGATTTGAACGAGTAGATTTGTAAAATCCGTGAAAAGCGAAGGGTCGGACACAAATGGATGCGAGACAACGACGCGACCCGAATGATTGCGCTAATGGGTTTGTCAAGCGAATCGAGATAATAGGGCGCGCGTGTGCGCAACATTTGTTGACGACCTCCGGCGGAGGTCTGGCCGTCTGGCAGCACCCGCAGCCCTCCGTGATCGCGGGAGAAGCGCGAGTCCTACGCCAAGACGTCGGTAATTTTTGGCCTCTGAATGAGGTCCGGCCGTTTGGCGACACCCGTAGCCCTCCGTGATAGCGGGAGAACCCATGGTGAATCGCCAAGACGGAGATATCCACGATACCGGGAGTGTGTGGTGACTCGCCGGTTATGATCTCCGAGTGAGGTCCGGCCGTTTGGCGACACCCGAATGGTGACGCGCCAAGACGGCGGTAATGCGGTCCTACCGTTCGGCGTCACCCGAGTGGTGACACGCCAAAACGGCGGTGTCCTCGGACACCGTGAGTGTCTGATGACTCGACGGTGCACGATAACGGGGCGAGGATGTAGGGCCTCGCCCTCGTTCAGCGAGCTACGATTACGCGAATATCTTCGCCGCGACGTGCCCATGCGACGTGCGGACGAGAGACATCACGCGTGACGGTGTGTGACCTCCGAATGAGGTCCAGCCGTTCGGCGACACCCTAAGCCCTCCGTGATAGCGGGAGGAGCAATAGTGAGACGCCAAGACGGCGGGAGTCGAAGACCTCCGAATGAGGTCCGACCGTTTGGCGACACCCGAATGCCTCCGTGATAGCGGGAGAACGATGGTGCTACGCCAAGACGGCGGTAACAAGGTCCTACCGTTCGGCGACACCCTAAGCCCTCCGTGATAGCGGGAGGAGCAATAGTGAGACGCCAAGACGGCGGGAGTCGAAGACCTCCGAATGAGGTGTGACCGTTTGGCGACACCCGAAGCCCTCCGTGATAGCGGAGAACGATGGTGCTACGCCAAGACGGCGGTAACGAGGTCCTACCGTTCGGCGCCACCCGAGTGGTGATGCGCCAAGACGGCGGTGTCCAAAAGCACCGTGAGTGTATGGTGACTCGACGGTGCACGATAAGTCGTAAGGGACCCGAGACGGGGTGAGTGTGTAAGACTCGACCTCGTCCAAACGAACTACAATTACACGGATATTGTCACATTCAATTACACATATTGTCGCCGCGAACGTGCCCATGCGACAAACGGGCGAGAGACATCACGCGTGGCGACGGGCGCGCGGTTATGTCTCGAGGCAATGCTTGCTTAGTGTCCGCCTGTATTCTCCGGTGCCGCGACGTCGACGACCGGAGTTACCGCCGGAGCGGTCTCGAGAGACGGGACGCTAGCCTGCTCGAAGTGCAGGAGAGAGTGGTGCTTCGCCTGACAGGACCGGCAAGTCCAAAGGCTAGGGCAAGTCTTCCAGTTATGGCCCGCGCGGAGGCAATTCAGACAAAGTCCCCGTTCGCGTGCGAAGCTATACCGTTCTTGGGCCGAGAGCTGAAGGAAAACGGGGCACTTAGTCAGCAGATGCTGCTCCGTGCACTTTGGGCACGCGGCGCTTTGAGCGACGAGCGAAGTGGTCGACGCGGTTTTCGTTGACGGCTGAGGTTTTGCTTTACTCGACTGTGCCGAAGGGTTGGATGCCGACGCGAGAACCGTGCAGTATCCCGCTAGAAATCTCGTTAATTGGTCATACCGCGGCGATTCCACGGTCATGTGGGCCGCTTCGAACTTCTCCCGGAGCGTGGGAGTGAGCTTTTCGAGTAACTGATTAAGCAGCATGAAGTCCCACGCGTCGACAGGATAATCCAGCATACTCAGGGCGCGCGTGTTCTCGGTGAACACGTCCAGTAACGCGCGGAGGGATTCGGCGGAATCCGCAACCAACGGTTTGGCGTGCACAAACGAACGCCAGTACTGCGTCGCTAATTTGCGCCTATTCTGGTAGCGCTCCCGAAGCGCATCATACGCGATCTCGTAATTTTCCGCGGTCAATGGCAGGTTTCTCACCACGCCGAGAGCCTCCCCCGATAGTGAGGCCAGCAAATATTGATATTTCTCGATCGCGGACACACTGCGATTCTCGTGGATCGCCTGGTTATACAGCGCGATAAAAGACGGCCATTTGTCAAGATCACCGTTGAATTGAGGAAGGGCGATCTTCGGCAATTTAATCGCGGAGTGATGCGCCGGCGGCGCGCCCCGTGCGGAGTCGTCGGTCTCCTGCGCGGGAACGAAGCTTTCGTAACGCCCTATTACCGCGAACCGCATTGTGTCAAAGTCATTACGTATCACGTCTTCTTGGGCGAATTCTTCATCCGTAGCGTCTTGGATTATTTGGAGGTGGGCCTCCTCAAAATCCTGAACTAATTGCGCTACCGCCGGATACCGAACAAGGAAGGTTGGCCTCATGGCCACGTTGTCTACCGCGAGCATCGAATATTGATGCACTTCCTGCATGCGCCGAATGCACAGCTCGCGGCGCCGCGCGCTGCTGCCTCGAGTCATCTTGAAATCGGAGTACTAAATGTACTTGTCTCAAATTGAAGGCCGCTCGTGAACGCGCGACGCTATGCTCGTCAGCCGGTAGCGAAAATATATACACAACGCACGAAGCGAAGCAACGAGTTCGAAAGTCGAGAGAATTCAGGGGGGTGGCAGCCAGCACAACAAACGCAAGAAGTATGTCTCGCTCCGGAATGCGGAGACCAAATAATGAGCGAAAGCCGCGCCGCTCGCCAAGGTCGAAGGGGGGCGGACGACTCGAGCTCGAAAACAAAGATTGATGGCGATGAAAGTTCACGAATAGTCGATCGCCTTTCGCAATTAATTTTCCAAATGCAAGATCCGCAACAATTATGCCACGATTTGCTCGAGAGATCGGAGTAATGGCGTGCGCGCGAAAACCACGAATACGCGGATATATTCGCCGCGACGTGCCGTGCGACGTGCGGACAAGATATATTCCGCGAAAGGCACACCCCGATTATCCGATTCTAATGTCCCGATGGACCGCGAGATCAATGTTCGATTAATGAACCAACTAGGTGGTCGAGTGATAGCACGCGCGCAAGCAATTACTCCTACGCGGCTATCCTCGTCGCCCCGTGCCGAGTGCGACGAAGGACGAGAGATCTCACGCAGGGCAAGGGGGCACGCGCCGATCACACGATGCAATAAAATTCGAATGATGGCCCGCACGCAGGCGAGACCACAATAACGCACGCCGATTAGTCGAATGTAATGACAAACGCTCGCGCGGAGTTCCGGTGAATCGCGCGAAAGGTCGGCGGAAGATTCTAGACGCGAGAAGGAAAGAGATCCGGCTCGAAGGACCAATGCTCGGGGGGGTGTTAATCGCCCCGGATTTGCGATCGGTCTACGGGATTTCGCGGTTCGAAGGACCAGAGGGGCAATCCCCTCACAATTTTTAATTAGGCGAATAAAGCGGGAGCAAGCGAAAAGCGACTCACCGTATCGTTGCCCGATGGTCTTGTCGCGGCCTCGTGGCGTCCGGTCCTCCCTGTCGTGATGGAGAGCGGAAGGCGTGCAGGCTAGGATGTGCAGGCACATAACGTGCAATACGGCAAGCAAGCGATATAGCAGGCACATGTGCAGGCAAACACTCAAGCCCGAGATTGCTGAGACGAATTGTCGAGCTCCGAAAGATTGCTGAGGCGAATTGTCGAGCTCCGGAATTGCGAGTTCACTCCGTTTACTCCGAACCGTGCGAGCGCCAGGCGAGTGTGTGTTCTCGAGTCCACGTTTGCACAGCGAATCTTCCCACGGTACCCCTCGGCTCGCGCACCTGCGAATAGCGGCCGGAGCGAGTACTCATGGTTCCAAATAATTGCGGGCCACCCGTGGGCGGGCAGCACGAGTCGGGTGAGTCGCGCGAGTGTTGCTATCTGTCGCGATCCGCCAACGTCTCGCGCGAGTCACGAAAAACACGATTTCGTACGTTACTTGTACGCGCAACTTATCAACTAATATATACAACGATTACTAATGACACGGACATCTAATATGTACAGGCGAGCGCCAAACAAAGATACTTTCATACTTACTTTCTTAAATCAGATTTTATTCTTCATTAACACCATGTATTTATATTTTATTAGAAGCAAGGCATGTTTCGGATACCAAAGCCTACGATGTGTACGTCCACTGCAACGACAATTACAAAACGTCCCAAGCAGGCCCAAAGTTGCCACTACTGCACCTTACAAACTGTGTGCTTTTGTATATAATAGCTGTAGGAGTGGGCCCTTAGTTCGGTGGCGTTAACGGCAGAGGACCCGCGCGCGAGGCGCTTGCGCGAGGACAGGAGTGTAGGTCAGGGAGCGCACGGAAGAGAGAGTAGTCGACCGCGCTCAGAGAAGGACTGTATTACATATATATCCGCATTAAAGTCATTAAGTTTTATTAAAGAAAACGTCCGTTCCTTCACCATCCTCGGTATCGTAACCCTACAGTTGGGGGCTCGTCCGGGATCGAGGCCGACAGCGTGTGTGGGAACGGTGAAGTCGAAAAGAAAGGTCGAGTTACGTTGTAAAGTCGGGCGATTCGGAATCGCAACCAAAAAGTCGTGAGCGGGCTCGAACGTGTCGCACGCGTAACGTTCAGCTAGCCAACAAGTTGTTACAGTCGAAGTTGTGCGGATTTCCATCAAACGTGCGAAACGGTGTGTACCGCGGAAGTCGCCGCGTGCAAGCCAACGTTGAAGTTTGCGTACGTTTGATCGAGTTCGCGATACGGCGGCCATCATAGAACGTGGCACAAGCCGAGCAGTCGTGTAAGAGAGACAGTGGTTTTTGAGACGGTTGTGGACGGAAGACGGTCGCGTACGAGAGGCAGCCGTGTGTCGAGTGCATCATCGTACGCAGGACATAATCGTGCAACGTAAAGTGCCGAAATGTTTACGACGCCGCGGACGCCGCCTCCCAAAGAAAAGGCGCCAACGGTCACCGGAAACGAAGAAGGCGACCGTACGGCGGATACAGAGGGCGCGTCGAACGTCGTGCGAAAGATGGACGGCGTCGGTAATACCGACAGAAGAGCGGGAAAACAAGTAGCCGACCAAGTCGACTCGCAAACACCGCAGATACCGATTGAAAAGATGACAGTGTTAAAACTCCAAGACGATTACGGAAGAAAGGCTTATCGATAGCAGGGAAAAAGAAGGTCCTGACAGATCGTTTGCGAAAAGCAATAGACGACGAGGACGATAGATCGGAGATCGACGCGACGGATGACAGCAGCGACGATGAAGAGGTTAGACAACTGACAGTGGGGCATGGTGCTCAGGATCGAAGACCGCGCCATTCGCAGCCACTGGGGCGTACCACACGTCAGCAGACGAGACGTCATAGCTCGCCGAAGCGAACCGACCGGCGAGTTCGAGCACAAGAATCGGAAAGCGACAGTGAAGACGACCCAGAAGAAACGCAAGACGAAACGCGAGTGCAAGCAAATCGTCGGCACGGCGTGCCAAACGAAAGAGAAATGACACAGGTAAATCACATGAAGGCTGCATTTACTATCAAAGACGTTGAAGGAAGTATCCCTACTTTCACCGGTGACGATAAGATGACCATCCAAAATTGGATTGAGGAGTTCGAAGATACGAGCGCCCTGTTGCAATGGAGCGATTTACAGAAGGTAATTTACGGGAAAAAGATGCTTCGCGGGTCGGCGAAACAATTCATTGCCTTACAGCGAGGATTGGTGTCGTGGGCAGCTCTCAAAGATTGTCTCACTAAAGAATTCGAAGTGGAGGTTAACAGCGCAACAATCCACTCTCAATTACAGAAACGTAAGCGTCAAGCCAACGAGACTCCGCGTCAATACGTGTACGCTATGCGAACGATCGCGAATCAAGGCCGTGTAGAAGACGAGGCCCTTATCCAATACATTATTGACGGCATACCGGATCTCGAAGCGAACAAGCAGATTTTGTACAACTCACGGACGATCGACGAGATGAAGAAGAATCTGGAGCTTTATGACCGCATGCGCGAGAAGTCAGGTCGGAAGAAACCAACAGGTAAAGCTGACGTAAAGGGCGAATCAAGCAAAGATGGTAAGGACGCGAAGGAAAAGAAGGACGTAAAGCAAACGACAAAGAAGGCTCATTGTTTTGCATGTGGATCACCGGATCATGCGGTTAAGGATTGTCCCCACAAAGACAAAGGACCGAAATGCTTCCGATGCGACCAGTTTGGGCACGTGTCAAGTAATTGCGAGCAACCAGCTAAGACAAGCAACAAAGACGAAAAAATCAACCGAGTGACTGATGACGAAGAGACCATCGCGATTCAAGTTAACGGTATAGACACGCTGGCTATACTGGATACAGGCAGTTCCAAAACTATTTTACGGGAAGATGAATACGTGAAGATCGGCAGTCCTACGCTAAAACCGACGGCGCGCTTATTTAGAGGATTTGGAAACGCGCGAAGCAAGGCGAAAGGCGTCTTTGATGCAGAGTTGACAATTCAAGACGAAGTTTATCGCAACGAAGTATATGTCGTTCCAGTCGAAACAATGGACACGAGGATGCTCATGGGGAAAGACCTACTCAAACAGATGGATATCCGTATTCTCGGTGGACAGACAACATTCCGGAAGATAACGGCAATTGAAGATGGAACACCCGCGCACGAGGTCAAGGGCGAAGAGAGTGTGCCGGGTAACCAGCCCAAAGACGAAGATGGCGATGAGGTCAGTGCAGAATGGGAGCGATGTGGTTTGTCTACAATCAACTACGTCGAACCCGATGAAGTCAATGTGCGAGGACCTTACGCAGAAGAGATCAGGAAGCTGATAGACGATTACAAGCCGATCAAGCAGGTGCAGCCTAAAGTCGAGATGAAGATCGTGCTGAAAGATCAAGAACCCGTTCGCGCCAAACCACGGCGGCTGTCAGTGCAAGAAAGACAGATCCTACAGAAGCAAGTCGATGAATGGTTGAGAGACGGAATCATTAAGCCCAGTAGAAGCCCGTATTCGAGTGCCGTGGTACTCGTGAAGAAAAAAGACGGAACTTATCGCGTCTGTATTGATTATCGTCCAATCAACAAGAAGATTATTCGAGGCCAGTTTCCAACACCGTTGATTGAAGACTGTATCGATGATTTGGCCTCAGCCCGAGTTTTCTCGGTGATCGACCTGAAGAATGGCTTCTTCCACGTCCCAGTTGCGGAAGACAGTCAACAGTATACGTCCTTTGTGACGCCTGACGGACAGTACGATTTCCTGTTTTCCCCATTCGGTCTGTGTAACAGTCCGACCGAATTTTTGATATTCATGGAGGAAGTTTTCTATGAACTCATCAGGCGACGCATTCTCCGCAAGTATTTAGATGACGTCGTCATACCGGGTAGAAATGAAGAAGAAGGCACGAACACGATAACCGGGGCCCCTTGATTTGACTGTGGTTTCTGGTAGTATTTTTTACGCTAAACAAAAAATTATATAGGTCTTATAGGGCTAACTGCTTTAGTTTTCGAGATATGCAGTATTAAAGCTCAAAATTAATATAACTTGGTAAATGTCTAGATTAAAGGCGACCTCACCGGTGTGAGGTATGCGTGAACTATTTCGGGACTACCGCACCTCCCCCGAAAGCACGGGGGGGTGTGCGTGAACCTCGGTTCGCGTGGAAAGTGTATGCGTGAACTATTTCGGGACTACCGCACCTCCCCCGAAAGCACGGGGGGGGTGTGCGTGAACCTCGGTTCGCGTGGAAAGTATATGCGTGAACTATTTCGGGACTACCGCACCTCCCCCGAAAGCACGGGGGGGGTGTGCGTGAACCTCGGTTCGCGTGGAAAGTATATGCGTGAACTATTTCGGGACTACCGCACCTCCCCCGAAAGCACGGGGGGGGTGTGCGTGAACCTCGGTTCGCGTGGAAAGTGTATGCGTGAACTATTTCGACATATATATTAGTTATTATGCTTTCCAATACTCAAAATAGCTGCTATATTTTCAAAACTTTTTTTTGTTAATAACTTTTTAATGAATAACGAGCGACGGCTAAAACCTTCTGAAGGTCACTCGGGGTCGTGACTTTGACAACATATATCAAGGTCATTGAAATCGGTGAGGTCGCCCTTAATCTAGACATTTACCAAGTTATATTTATTTTGAGCTTTAATACTGCATATCTCGAAAACTAAAGCAGTTAGCCCTATAAGACCTATATAATTTTTTGTTCAGCGTAAAAAATACTACCAGAAACCACAGTCAAATCATCAAGGGGCACCAGTTATCGTGTTCTCCCCAAGAAGAAGCAATGTACGGACTTCGCGAAACCCTGAGAGTTGCAGCTGAAAACGGGTTGGTGATCAACTGGAAGAAATGCAAGTTCCTGGAACGAGAGGTGGAGTTCCTTGGACATATTGTCGGAGGTGGCTGTGTTCGTCCCTCCAACGAAAAGATCAAAGCGGTGCAGAAGTTTCCGAGGCCCAAGTGTCGAAAGGATCTCCAAAGTTTCCTTGGTTTAACAGGCTATTTTCGCAAGTTTGTTTTAGATTACGCAATTATTGCTCGACCATTATCTGATCTCCTGAAGGACAATAAGGGGTTCGGTTTTGGAGCGGCGCAAGAGGAGGCGTTTGACAGGTTGAAGGCGATATTGTCGAAGGAGCCCGTGCTGCGAATCTATAAGCCGGACGCAATCACGGAACTCCATACGGACGCCAGCAAGCTGGGTTACGGGGCAATTCTGCTGCAGAAGGACTCAGTAGACGACAGCTTCCATCCAGTCTACTACATGAGCCGCAAGACGTCGGATGCCGAGCAGAAGCTTCATTCGTATGAATTGGAGGTGCTCGCCATCGTCAACGCGTTGAAGAAATTCCGAGTCTACCTACAGGGCATTAAATTCAGGATCGTAACGGACTGTGATGCATTCCGGAAGACATTGGACAAGCGTGACCTGCCGGCCAAGGTAGCAAGGTGGGCGTTGTTCATGGAAGAATTCCAGTACGAGGTAGAACATCGAGCAGGATCACGTCTACGACATGTAGACGCCCTCAGTCGCTATCCCGTCCTAATAGTGGACGACACGGTTACGCAGATGATACAGAAACGACAGGACGAAGATGAGAGACTACGAGCGTTAAAACGGATACTGGAGACGGAGCCGTACGAAGATTACATAGTCGAGAACGGTTTATTAATGAAAAGAATCGATAACAAGGTTGTCATAGCACTTCCCAGTAGTATGCACATGGACATCATTCGCAGAGCCCATGAAAACGGACACTTTGGTGTGAAGAAGATGTCTGAAAGTATCAAGGAGGACTTCTACATCCCTAAGTTGAAAGAGAAGCTTGAGAGGTTCGTCGGTTGTTGCGTACCATGCATTCTGGCGGACAGAAAGAAGGGAAAGATGGAAGGAGAACTCATGCCTATCCCGAAAGTTATTGATGGCTTCTCAAAGTTCGTGTGGTTATACCCCACCAAAACAACGAATGCGAAAGAGGTAGTTGCCAAGTTGACGACGCAGCAAGTGACGTTTGGCAGCCCACAACGGATCATCAGCGATCGAGGCACGGCATTCACATCAAGCGAATTTACAGAATACTGCACGTCAGAGAATATAGAGCACATCAGAATCACCACTGGAGTACCTAGAGGGAATGGCCAAGTCGAGAGAGTCAACAGAATCATTATACCAATACTAACGAAGCTGGCTTTGGATCATCCCGACAGATGGTATCGCTATGTGGACCAGGTTCAAAGTTGCCTAAACAGCACATATCAACGGAGTATTGGAATGACGCCATTTGAACTGATGTTTGGCGTAAAGATGCGGCGGAAGGAAGATCCACGTATTCTGGAGCTGATCGAGCAAGAATCGGCCGAATTGTTCGAGAATAATCGAGAGGACCTACGTAGTTTAGCCAAGGCAAATTTGTATAAGATACAAGAAGAGAATCGACGTACGTTCAACCGAAACCGCAAGGCCGCTATATTGTACAAGAGGGGCGACATCGTGGCCATCAAACGGACACAGTTTGGTCCCGGACTGAAAATTAAAAAGAAGTTTCTCGGTCCATACAAAGTATCGCAGGTAAACGGCAATCATCGTTATGAGGTGATTCGAGTCGGAGAAGGAGAAGGTCCGAAAATAACTACTACGGCAGCGGACTACATGAAGCCATACCTGTACCAGGGAGATGAATCTTCGGGGACCGAAGATTAGCAGAATGGCCGAGTGTAGGAGTGGGCCCTTAGTTCGGTGGCGTTAACGGCAGAGGACCCGCGCGCGAGGCGCTTGCGCGAGGACAGGAGTGTAGGTCAGGGAGCGCACGGAAGAGAGAGTAGTCGACCGCGCTCAGAGAAGGACTGTATTACATATATATCCGCATTAAAGTCATTAAGTTTTATTAAAGAAAACGTCCGTTCCTTCACCATCCTCGGTATCGTAACCCTACATAGCAATGGAAGAAAGTGTCAGAATCCAGTCCCAAAATTAGACAGAAGAGATGTCTCGAGTATATCTTCTTGTGGTATCCAACAAGATTTCCAAAACTCTTTTTTGAGAAAAATTAATGCATTTATCTTTTGCAAGTACTGCAGTCGACATTCTAGGAAAGCGCAAATTGAAGTATTAAAAGAGCTTTTGGTGTCGTTTACGTTAGATGATAAAGTCGAGCTTGAATTTGTCTTGTGAAGTTTTCTTACGTTTTCTTACAATATCCATTCAGGATGCAAATCTTTTTCTACAGGCTTCAAAAGGTGAGAATGCTACACAAAACGACGTTGTGAATTGCTACGTATACCGTAATCCATATATTTCTCACCTTTACTGTAAATAAATTTCATATATTATTAAATATATATACTTTCAAGTTTCCTTAATTAAGTTATGTACATCAAGAGACATAAACTCAGCATCAAGATACGTACCATTCATTCTGCCAATCTTTTCTAAATGCCCACAAAGATCTTGGCTCTGCCGTTCTCCGTGAAAACCACCACCAGCCCCTATCACGTAATTCAACAACGCTAATGGAAAAATACCCTGTTTTCTAAATGACTTGACCTTTATATCACCTTGTCTTTTCGACAACTTGGATCCATCTGCATTCAATATTAAAGGTAAGTGTCCATATATGGGAGGATCCCAGCCAAGTGTTCTGTAATAGATAAAATTTATAATACAGCTAATTATAAGAATTTTATACGAGATTTAATTATCTCAAGTTAAACTACTTATATACTTACTTATAAAGCATAATATGTTTAGTTTATATAAAATTTAAATAATAAAATAGTTTTATTAACATTTAAATTTATAACTATAGTTTATATATGCTTGGTATATGTAATATTCCATGAAATTAATAATAATCTATAAAAATTTAATTGTCCTAAGATAAGATTATGATAAGAAATATTCTTTGTTCTATGATAAGAAATTATACTTTTAAAAGATAAGTACATAATATAAATATACATTGGCCTAAGACGTATGAAATGTAGAAGACGTATATGAAATGTCTGTTTGCTTCTCCCGATGTCACACCTCCTCATATGCGGTTATTATCCAATTATCTGGTATAACAAAATCCGCAAAAACCACAAAAGAGATTGGTCCTGAGTTATCCAGGACGGCGCCTTCTTGTTCTTCTGCGTGTTTAGTAGAAGGCAGTCCCTCGTGTGGAGGTGAGATACCAGGAACATTTCTGTTTACGGCACAATTGAAAACAATACATGCGATAGTCATTTTGATTATGATAACTTAATTATAATTTATTTTGCAATTTTTAATAAGTTCTTGAATGTGTACTTACATATCTGGAGACTGTATTGTTTCGTGTGTTTTTAAATGGTTGTGTAAATCGGAGTAATTCCATATATATGAAATTACTTTCTCACATGTATTACATTGCGCCTTATGTTCTGGCAAGTCGGTGTATGAATCCTGTAACCTCTTTGGTAGTGTGTGCTTTTTATCAGGAAAAATTTCATGTGCTCTATCTAAATGTACTCTCATCGTACCAATCAGTGAGGTTTTGTGGGATACTTGTATGTTTTTTCGACATCTTTTACATTTCACTACCAAATTTCCTAATTGTTTGAAGTCATCCCATAGAACACTTTTCTTTGAAATATTATTCCATTTCGATGTTATTATATCCGTCCTGCATTACAAAATGTTTGATACTAAATGTGGTATAAAAATTGCCTCAACAAATGTTTGCAAAATTGTTCAGAGATCGAAGGGAGAAGAATGCTTTATTTATTGGGATGTATGTAAATACGGATGTATAATTTAATTTGTTCAGCTACCAGATTGTATATAATACTGTTTATTACATATGTCCTCCGGGGCGAAGCCCGGGTGACCAGCTAGTATATAATACTGTTATTACATATGTTCTCCGGGGCGAAGCCCGGGTAACCAGCTAGTAATCTATAAAAATTTAATTGTCCTAAGATAAGATTATAATAAGAAATATTCTTTGTTCTATGATAAGAAATTATACTTTTAAAAGATAAGTACATAATATAAATATACATTGGCCTAAGACGTATGAAATGTAGAAGACGTATATGAAATGTCTGTTTGCTTCTCCCGATGTCACACCTCCTCATATGCGGTTATTATCCAATTATCTGGTATAACAGAATCCGCAAAAACCACAAAAGAGATTGGTCCTGAGTTATCCAGGATGGCATCTTCTTGTTCTTCTACTTGTTTAGAAGAAGGCAGTTCCTCGTGTGAAGGTGAGATACCAGAAACATTTCTGTTTACGGCACAATTGAAAATAATACATGTGATAGTCATTTTAATTATGATAACTTAATTATGCGTGCAACGTCACAGTATATGTAACTGTATGTACCTACATCGTAAGCCACAAGAATGAATACTAAAGTCAAGACTACGCGATTATTGTTGTTTTGAAATATTTAATACTTTATAAAATAAATAATTTCGAATATGTTTTTTGCATTCTGACTAATTTTGACGAATGTGCTGTCATCGCACACTGAATCTAGTAATTAAATAATAAAATTAACTGTTGAATATGGCGCTCTAGCGCCTTGAAGCGCCTCTATGTTCGCACAGACACGCCACGCATGCTAGGGAAAATTAAAGTTCCGTTGCGTGAGCGCTTACTGCTTTTCACTATATACTCTCACTATCTATGTACTCTACCTGTCTTGTCGTTCGTTCGTTACGTTGCAGTGTGTATAAAGTTTCTTTTCGTTGCATTACCTTTTTCCAAAAGACACACTGCCTATTGTATTCAAGTCTTATAATTACACGTATCTTAACCCACAATACCTGGCGTAAGTCATTACATAACCCTGCGCAACAGGTTATGGGCCCAGGACAGCCCGCAGAGAGTACTTGTGCGTTATTTACGAGAGAGGTTAGATTCAAGTCTCGTTCGTAAAAGTAAGTCGAGCCTATCTTGCACATTCTTGATAATCCGTTGAAAGCAGATCACAATCAAAATGTCGACTCACGAAGATCTGCGTGTTCCCGTCTTGACGAAAGCATCGTATCAACGCTGGAAGTTTGAGGTTACTGCTTGTCTCAAGAGCGTCGGCGTCTACGAGGTCGTGCATGGCAGCGAGGTATATCCGACGGACGGAAGACCGGAAGAAATAAAAGAATGGCAAAAGAAGGATGCAAAGGCAATGCGTATTCTGTCAGGCGGCTTAAGTGATGATGATCATTCGGCAATACGAGAATGCAACACCTCGAAAGCGATGTTTATAAAAATAAAATCACTTTACGAGACGAAGACTGAAGCAAATAAATATCTGCTGAATCAGGCATTGCACGCCATGAAATTCAAAGAAGGACAGTCCGTCCAGAGTTACTGTTCCGAGTTAGCAGTCATCGTGCAACAACTTGAAGCCATCGGCGAGAAGATCAGTGACGCAACATTGGTAGCGAAGTTAATCAATGATTTACCTACAAAATTCGACACATTCCGTGAGACGTATTACATACAAGCAACAGGTGACAAAACGATAAAATTTGATGACATCCGTCAACAGCTTGTACTGATTGAATCACGAAGAGATGAAACCTGCAGCAAATCAGACAGCGGTGATGCACTTATCACAAAATCACAAACGTCAAGTAAAGATAAAAAACCGAACGTTGATAAGAAGCCACGAAGCAAAGCTGAATGCTTTGAATGTCACAAGCCTGGTCATTTTCGGAAAGATTGTCGCAAATACAAAGCCAGAATTGCAAAAGAGCAGTCACAAGGTAAATCGACCGAAGCAAATCAAACGTACAGCAAGTCACTAATGCTCGCATGTCGGTATACACAGCAGTCAAAAGTCAAGACTCATGGATAGGTGACAGTGGTGCCTCGAATCATATGACGTACCGAAGAGATATATTCACATCATTTGAAGAGATCAACGACGGCTCATATCCAATCACAGTAGGCAACAATGAAGTCATTTATGCTAAAGGCAAAGGAATGGTTGATGTTAAATCGTTATCAGGAGGCGATGTTACGCTAACAAATGTATTATACGTGCCGAAACTTGGTCGTAATTTGCTTTCACTTGGTGCAGCAACGAAGATGCAAGTCAACGTGAAGTTTGGTGAAGATGTGATCGAGATGTCGAAGGATGGTCGACGACTGGCAACAGGACATCGTTTACCAAACAATCTTTACGAGATGGACTTTATTCAAGTCGGCAGTGCAGCTAATATTAGCGTTCAAGAGGCTTCGCTTCAGGTATGGCATGAACGGTTAGGCCACGTAAACTATGGTTCAGTTCGTCAACTTGCAAGCAGTTCAGCGGTTGAAGGTATGAAATTAGCGAAATGCTCAACCAGTGGGAGCGATAATTGTTTCTGCGAAGCATGTGTTTATGCAAAACATTGTAGACAGCCATTTAATGAAAGTAGTACTCGAGCCACTAATCCAGGTGAGCTGATACACTATGATATATGCGGACCAATGTCGACTGAGTCGTATGGTGGTGCAAAATTAATGGCGGTATTCGTAGATGACTATTCTGGTTTTCTGTTTGTCAAACCACTGGCAGCTAAGTCGCAAATACTTGAAGCCATACAGGAGGTAATTGCTGAGGTAAAGGCAACCGGTAACGAGGTAAGACGTACACGTTCAGACAATGCACCTGAATTTCAAAGCGCTGAAATGCGTAAACTAATGAGAAAACACTCAATTGTACAAGAGTTTTCAGCACCAGGCGCTCCACAGATGAATGGACGTGTTGAACGCCAGAATCGCACGATAGTCGAAATGGCTAGAGCGATGCTTACAGGTGCAGACTTACCACGTGGACTATGGGCAGAAGCGGTAACGACAGCAGCGAAGATTCGTAATTGCATTCCGTTGAAGCGATTAAACAACAAGACTCCACAAGAAGCGTTTACTGGATACAAGCCAGATATTGGACATTTGCGTATTTATGGTAGCAAAGCATACGTTCTGATAAATGAAGGGAAGAGATCAAAGTTTGATCGAAAATCTGAAGAAATGTTACTTGTTGGATATGCATACAAAGCATATCGTCTTTGGAAACCAGGTACTCGACGTGTCGTAATTCGGAGAGATGTCATTATAGTCGAACCTCGAACACAGCAAATGGCAAGAATTGTCATACCAGATGACAAAAATGATTCAAAAACGACAGATACAGACATCAAAACCGAAGATGATTACGCTAATACTGAAGAGGAGGCAAGTGAAAAAGAAGAGGAGGCAAGTGAAGAAGAAGAGGAGGCTAGCACGAAACCGCGCAAGAAACGTGAAAAGCGTATGGTCGAAGTTAGAGCTGATAGCATTGCAAATCAAACGCGAAGCAAAACACAATGTGTTACATCAATGACTAGCGTACAATTATGCGCAAGTGCGTTTATTGCAAATGTTGAATTACCTACAACACTTGAAGAAGCGAAAACATCTCCAGATGCAAAGAAATGGAAATTGGCAATGGCAGAAGAGCTTGACTCGCTCAAACGCAACAAAACCTGGACGCTCGTCGAAGCACCAAAGGATCGTAAGCCAATTCGTAATAAATGGATCTTTCGTTTGAAAATCAAACCAGACGGAAGTGTTGATCGGTATAAAGCGAGACTTGTCGTAAAAGGGTGCTCACAGAAACCAGGTATTGATTTCTCAGAGACGTTTTCACCAGTAGCACGATTTGATTCAGTGCGTACGTTACTAGCAGTGGCAGCAGCGAAGGATTTCGAAATAGTCCAACTAGATGTCAAGACCGCATTCTTACATGGCAAACTTACAGAGACGGTTTATATGGAACAACCAGAAGGATTCAACGATGGTACGAATCGTGTGTGTCTTCTAAACAAGAGTCTCTACGGTCTTCGACAAGCGCCACGCCAATGGCATGAAGAGTTTGACGACTTCATGACAGAATTTGGTCTTGAACCGACAGATGCAGATCCGTGCGTATACATTTCAGAGGACGGCGAACTAATGGTCGCATTATATGTTGATGATGGTCTCGTATTTGGCAAATCAAAAAGGAAAATCATCAAGTTATTGAAAGCGATGCAACAACGATTCGAGATAACAAGCTCGGATGCGACATTTTATCTTGGCGTCGAAATTATACGTAATCGAGAAGAGAAAACCATACGGTTGGTACAGACAGCATATGCAAAAGCTATACTCGAGAAGTTTGGAATGACAAATTGTAATCCGATAGCTACTCCGGCAGATGCAGGCACTACATTGAAGACAAACATCAATGAAGATTCCAGAAATGTGCCATATAGACAGTTGGGTCGTTAATGTATTTAGCAGTTGTGACACGACCAGACCTGGCATATATAGTGGCGACTCTCTCAAAATTTCTTCAATCGCCAACAGATGAGCACTGGAACGCTGGCAAGCGTGCCTTGAGGTATCTAGCAGGTACAACGGACTTCGGAATCACGTATGGATGCGACAAGTCGAATGAGCTGATCGCATATTCGGATGCAGATTGGGCGAATTGTGTCGACACGCGAAGAAGTATGAGTGGTGTTGTGCTCTTACTCAATGGTGGACCAGTCACTTGGTTCTCACGCAAACAAGGAGTCGTCGCGACATCAACAACCGATGCGGAATACGTAGCAGTACATGACGCAGGAAAGGAGATTGTATGGGTTAGAAGACTACTAAAGGAGATCGGATGCAATCAAGATAAACCAACTACGTTATTTTGCGACAATGCAGCAGCCGAAAAGCTCATTGCAAATCCAATACTTCATTGCAGAACTAAACACATCGACGTAAAATTCCATTATACCCGTGAGTTGGTCAAGAGCGGAATAATCGAGATCAAGCATGTAAGCAGCAGTGGACAACTCGCAGACATATTTACGAAGCCACAAACGAGGAATCTTTTTGAGGCTAATCGGAAGCTACTTGGAGTATACATAGCGAACATTTCAGCGAGTGGGAGTGTTGAATATGGCGCTCTAGCGCCTTGAAGCGCCTCTATGTTCGCACAGACACGCCACGCATGCTAGGGAAATTAAAGTTCCGTTGCGTGAGCGCTTACTGCGTTTCACTATATACTCTCACTATCTATGTACTCTACCTGTCTTGTCGTTCGTTCGTTACGTTGCAGTGTGTATAAAGTTTTTTTTCGTTGCATTACCTTTTTCCAAAAGACACACTGCCTATTGTATTCAAGTCTTATAATTACACGTATCTTAACCACAATACCTGGCGTAAGTCATTACATAACCCTGCGCAATAATTTCTTTATTTATTCATATGTTATATAACTATACTGTTAATATTGCATTACCTCTCTGCATTCCCAGCAATCCGAGCCCTTCAGCTTTGCTCTGTCAGCTTTACATCGTATGTTAAGATGTTTTGTAATGACCTTTCTTTTTGACCTTTTAAACTTATTCAATAACGTCTTCTTTTCAGGTAGCTTGTTTTCTGTGTCATCCATATCATTTAAATTTGTAACTTGCTCTGCAGGCAGATAAAAAGTTTCGTGTTTGTAGGCAAAATCATTTATATTACAACTTATGTTACTTTTACCTTTCAATGTATTAACTGCAGTATTAATCAAGAATTTATTACTTTCCATTTGCGTAGAAGTATAAGTACTTTTCGAGATATTTTAAATTTCGTCCTGATACTTTTTAATATAAAATATAAAATATATCATATTCACTTTTTGATGACTTTATCTTAACATTTTTAGGCGTTTAATACTAAAAGGAATTGATTAATTAAAAAAACAAAGAATTAGATTTAAAATTTTTATTGGATTTTTTAATTGCATTAGTGGTTTTTGCAAAACTCTATATTTAAAAATTAATTCTATTAATCGATTTCTTTTATTATTCTACATCTGAAAGTATTAAGGTAAAGTCATTGAAAAGTGAATATGAGATATTTCATATTTTATATTAAAAAAAATCAGGACGAAATTTGAAATATCTTGAAATGTAAAAGTTAACAAAAATATACTCAATTATAGTGTTGTGGAAACCTCTCGAGATAAGCTACAAGAATATGCAATAAAAAACATGAGGTTCCATTTAAGAAGTTGAAGGTGACCTTTACGTGACCTTCAAATGACTATCCTTATCTCACTACCTTATGTCCCCCTTAAAACCATGCAATTTTTGTCTAAAACATTTTTTCTATAAAATGTTTTTCTAAAGAGTTACTTCAGTGGATAAATTAAAATTGCCTACCCTGTATACTGATTACATTACTGTTTTACCTGATAAATTTGAAGGCTCGACATTTTGAAAACTATTAGTCATATCAATCAGTATGTTATTTTCTGCATTACGAGTAAGATTTTGATCATTAGATGATACACGAAAGCTGTCAGTCACACTGCCTATGCTTCTACTGCTCTCAAAATCGCCAGTTTCCTCAAACAAATTCCGAAAACTAGCTGTTGTATCTCCTATACTCTGTAAATCAATGTCTTCCTGAAATATATTATAATTATAATTATATTCGGCTAGATCTTATATATGGAAACAGATCTGCTCAAGTATAATAAATTAAAGATAAAATCATATCGCGCCAAATATCGAATATTATTATATGTAATCATATAAAATTAAATATTTTATCAAATTTTTTTATATCTATTTACATCTGATCCATATTACACCCATTTTTTTCGGAGAGAATAAAACTTACTTCAAAACTTGCATTGAAGGATTCTACTGGATTTTCATTCACGTTATCAGACATCTTTATACAGTTTTTAGCTAGTCACAAAGAAATTCTGTAGAATCCTATAAAAATATTAAAAACATATTAGATTTTGGCAAATGGTATTTATAAATAATTTATATAAATAAACGTAATGTATGTCTATTGTAAGGTATCCACTTTGTAATGTAAGGTATCTAGCTCGTAAGATCTAGTTTTAAGGTAACTTAACTTGTATCCATTTAGTTTGACTCTAATTGTAATATGAATCTTCCGTTTAAACATTAACGCGCTTATATTAGTGGACGCACTAGGAGCGCGCTTAACCCTTGTGTCCATGATGCCAGAACTCGGTCCGAGATCTCGGTCCGAGAAACGTATAGTCAATGAAATTGCCGCTTTTTCGTAAAAGCTGCACTTTGATTAACTACAAACTTCTCGGATCGAGATCTCGGACCGAGTTCTAGCATCGTTGTCCTACCCGATCTTTACAATATCAATCAGTACAATAACAATACACAATCCGTAATAAATAATATTGATAATTTTAGTTTCAAAAAACTCGAAAGACACGTATACACGCGCAATTTTAGAGTTATCAAAAACCACAGAAATTAAACAAAAGAAACTGTAAGTACTAAGTGCGCAAACCTTACCTGTGGAAGTCGGAAAATCAATTATAAAGAAACTTCATTCGCGTCAATCGCGCCAGAATCGAGGAACGAAACGGGACTGCGGCCAGTCAGACTTTCCAGATCCGAACCTCTGCCACATAGAAGATCGGATGGTGCGGGGAGACGACTCACATGAGTTTAGCCAGGCAATACAGTGGTGCAAGCTTGTGACCGTCGATACGCAAGTGGCAACTGTGTCCATATGCGCACATAGACATAAAGCCAGTTTACACACACAATGATTAGTGGCGCCAACTGACTGCAATGTCTTTTTCTAACACGCGAGGTGGTGGGGATGCGAAGAGAAGAAGTTGCTATGCGTCTCTGATGTAGCGATTCCCCTCCATACTCCTCCCCGTTCTTTTTAGTGTGCGAGAGAGAGAGCACGATTCGATCTTCCATTGTCTTCCATCACTGAGTTCAGATCTGGAAAGCCTGACTGCCGCAATCGAGGCCGCAATCCTGTTTCGTTTCCCGATTCTGGCACGATCGATGCGAATAAAGCTTTTTTAACCGATTTTCTGATTTCCACAGGTAAGGTTTGCGCATTTAGTACAGTTTTTTTTGTTTAATTTCTGTAGTTTTTGATAACTCTAAAATTGTGCGTGTACACGTGTCTTTCGAGTCTTGAAACTGAAATTATCAATATTATTTATTCTTTTACATCTCTATGATGTCCAAAACTCGGTAAGATATTTTACTATAGTCTCCACATTTTTTGGTAATTGAAAAATAATCTAAAATAAGTAGCGCTTGCATGACAACTATAACCTACAAAATTTAGAAAAATTTAAAAGTTGTAATTTAGTTGTATAAAAGTAACATATAATCTATAACTAAAATACAATCCTATGCAGTCATATATGTTGTATCGTACTTGTGGGGACGACCGATCGTGTACGTGATGAGGGCTTTTTGTGCCCTTCCGCGCTTGCTCTCGGAAAGGCTGCTTCGACAGCCGCGCGGATGAGAAAACAGTGTTTCTCTCGTTTTAAGAATAAACGCACTTTTCGTTGGTGTATGTGTTACACGAACGTCCTTTTTCAATGAGAATTAATACACTCGATCTTCCTTCCAGTGCAACGAACAGTAAAATTTTGAGTTACCGTGCGGCGCGCGCACGCATACAAGAGGCACCAACAAGGAGCTCGTCGGCCAATATGAGGATCACGCGTCGGTGAGCGCGTAGCGACGCAGCTCGCGCGAAGTACGAAATATCGAGTTGGCACTTATAACGATACATATGTTTTCTGCACATTACACACATTTGCATAATTAAAATAATCGCTCAAAAATTCGTTAAAGAAAATGCTGTTCATAGACTACATCTTGAAAGTAAAAAAGTTGAAAGAATTAACATTTTTCATTATAATTAACTTACAGTTATGGCTTGTGTAACACACGCAAAAATAAAATTTTTGAACGCTTATGACAAAGCAGATGTCATAATTGTGAAAATAGAAGAAATTTTAGAATTTACAAAGAAACCTCCAGAACATGTACAAGATTTTAATAAAGAATGTATTTACAATTGTCTGTGGAAGGATGACAAGAATCCAGATATTGTGAAAGTGCCTGTTCAAATTTCGGATTTAGCTGGTAAGATTAGCTAATTATGTATAGTATTTTGTTCCTATTATTGTCATTGCCATTATTTATTATACGTTAATATATATATTGCTTACCATTACTTAACCTTAATAAATATATTTTTATATACATATTTTTAATCTACAGAATAATAATAAATTATTGTATTTCTGTAGAACAATTCTTTTTTGCTTCTATTAATATATCAGTAACTTTTGTGGTCAATATTAGACACAACTAATTATTATGAAAATGTAGTAAAAGTAATTTTCTCTTTTAAGTTATAACCAATGCAGAAGACATGGAAAAATTTAAAAATAAAAGAGGTGTTTTTAAAAGAATTAGTAACACTATATTAGATGATTACTATGCAGAAGACAGCGAGATCGAAGATGATAAAGATGTACATAGTGAAGAAGATGTTGAAATAAATAACAATATTCAGAAAGAAGGAAAAGCAAAACAAAAAGCTGTTAGTTTATATTTCATATATATTTGGTATATGGATACTATATAATTAATTTTGCAAGAGAAAAATGTGTTAAAAAATAAAACTGAAATTTTTTATTTTTTTTTACGAAAAACCTAATTGTAGCATAATCTCTGTGTATATTTTTCGTCTGAGCCCTCAGATGTACTGTACTAAAAATTAAAAGTTGATGGAAAGATTCTATGTAAAAAATTTAACAAAATTTTTTTAGAAACAGGCCAAAATCGCAGTAGCTGAAAAAGCTGCTCAAGAAGAAATTTTGAAAAGAAAAATGGAAACTTTTATAAATAGAACAGTAGATTTTACTTTAGGAAATAAACAAATTCCAATTTACCCGCCATGAGTAGCAGTTCCATGGTCAGTAAAAATGAATATGATAAATTGCTATGCAAAGTTGAAAAATTGCAGAAAGAGAATAGTTCTCTGAAAACTAAATATAATTACGTGAACGAAAGATTGAATACATTACAAATTCTAAATGAACGACTACAGATGAAGTTACTTTATATCTAATGAAGAAGACATAAGCCATAAAGGTAAATAATTTAATTTATTAATTTGCAAAAAAAGAAAAATAAAATATATTAAATGCGAATGAATCATACAAAAATTTCTGACATCTGTTGCATCATGCAGGTAAATCGGTACAATTACCCAGTCATAAAAACCCAGGAAAAAATGGAGGAGATCTGACCATGTCTGATTTGATAAAATGAGATACAACAAGATCTGAAATTCAAGTAAAGTCAGATCTGATTGGATACAATTTTATCTCGCTAGATCTGCATGGCCATATTTAATCACATGCAGCCAGATATGCTGAACTATAATCCGATCTCACCAGATCTGACCATTGCTGCCGTTCAATATTGAATCGCAGATCCAATCGAATCTCTTCTGATCTAATCGGACATTATCTGATTGCTTCAGATCTCCTGAAGTACGAACAGACATTATGCCTCAGATCTTGTTGGATCTGAGCAGACCTAGCCAGACATGTCTTGATCTCACCAGATAAGACCAATCTTGGCTTACAAAGTTGTGTTGCTGATCCAATCAGATCTCTTCCGATCTTGCTGGATCTGAGCAGACCTAGTCAGACATATCTTGATCTCACCAGATAAGACCAATCTTGGCTTACAAATTTGTGTTGCTGATTCAATCAGATCTCTTCCGATCTTGCCGGATCTGAGCAGACCTAGTCAGACATATCTTGATCTCACCAGATAAGTCCAATCTTGGCTTACAAAGTTGTGTTGCTGATCCAATCAGATCTCTTCCGATCTTGCCGGATCTGAGCAGATCTCGCCAGTATAGAACTTATAAAAATTTTGTTCTCAAATCGTCCATTATTAATTTTTACACCCAATGTTGGACATTATATCAAATATAATATTAACTCTGTAAAGGGGAAGCTTTTAAATGATTTTTGGTCAAAAAATCAATTAATTTTTATATTAAAAACAGTTTTCTCAATTTTGAAACATTAACATATATATAATAAATATAGTCCTGCCAATTTAATAATAATTGTTAATTTCGACACCATATTTAGAATTTATTATAAATATTCCATTAAAAAAGTTTCGTGCAAAATTAATTAATAATAGGTAAATATAAAAGATTAATGTGTATATGTATATATAAAACATAAATCTTTTAAATTATTTTGCAAACATACCTTATAATTTAAACTGATAAAATAATATAATCACATATAAACTTATATAGTCATATAAAATTATATATGATCAGATCATAATGTTGCATCTCAAAGTATCCGATAGATGGCATCCGACGGAATCTGATTCTCGTGTTTAAAATTTGATGAACAGTGGTATAAGAACGGTATCAGACACGCCAGTGTCGTGCTAAGTTGCGCCAAGTTATGTAAATCGTGGAACGACGGCACAACTTTTGTATCGTGGAGTCCACTTATAATAAAATGACACATTTAAAAAATAACATTTGAAAACAACAATTTTCTGCAGTGGATGGACACCGGATCGGATCAGATCTACTCATGTCTGATTGGATCTGAGCAGATATAATAGATTATTATTCTCGTTACATATCTGACTCTATCTTCTAGGATCGGATCAGATCTACTCATGTCTGATTGGATCTGATCAGATAGGGCCAATATTTTGATCAAACCAGATCTGAGTGGATTGGATCTGATGAGATCTGCTCAAATCTGTTCAGATCTCTTCTATTTTTTCCCGGGTTAGTTTGCAAATAAAGAAAGATGTACTTGGTGCCGAAGAGACGGACGTTGCAGGATCATCAATAGCAAAAAGTGATACTTCCCCAGAAAGAGCAAACGTACGACAGTTGTTATCAGTAAGGATAAGAAACGATATTTTTTGCATCATCTGATTGGAATAATATGATACCAAATAGTTCATTTTGATTCAGTTGTTTTATCATAGGAGTGCACAATACAATATAAGCTTCTATATTAGAAAATGTTTTAAATTAACTTTTATTTTATCTACATCTGTCTACCGTATGTTTATTTATACAATATCATGCATTTTTAAGATACCATAAAGAGCCTTGGAGCGGAATGTGTTTTGTGAAATCTCATTTAAACCTATAAGTACTTGTAAGTAAAAGAGGTATATGGAGAATCAAGCTATCTATTACTATTATGGGTTTAAATGATACATCATATGATGCACATTCTGCACCATGTAAACGTAGTCTAAGTTACGTAAATCAGATATATTATTATAAACAAATTTATATAAACTGATCTTTCATTTAAATACACTTGCATACACAAAAAATAATTTTTAGAAATCTTTTATTGATGGATTTGAAAAGTGCAACAAATCGACTCCATTAACAAGTATGTAAAGATTAAAAACGAGAGTGTACAGGCTCCGGGTAATGATAGGATTGCATAAATGTAACTAAAAATAAAATATAAAGACTTATCAAAGTAACTAGACCAAAGTTTTAAGGCCATATCTGGTATTCACGTAATCCATTAAATACTCAAGGCTCGTAATTATATTACAACCTCTTATCTGTTATATCTGATGACAGTCACGTAAATCTTCACTTAATACTCATAAAAGTAATTTTATAGCCTATTAAACTAAACCTTCAGAGGCAGTCATGAGTGCCATAAATTTCATCCAAAAACAATATTCTTTGAGTTCAGCAAAATTTATGACTCGGAGACCGTGCACTCTCCTTGAAAAATAATATATAATTGCATGTTAATGATTAATACAATTATCAGAATAAATTCAAAGAAATTTATAGTTATATGTGACATGAATTTAAAAAATATGTATTTTGTTCTTGTATAGCACCACAATCTGAAAAGACATGGAATGAACTGCCAAACGAAGGAAACAACACATTTATTCAATCGCCAAATAAATGGAATGATTTGCCATGCAAGAATGATTCGATTATTGAGGTAAAAATAACTAATTATTTTTAATAAACAATTCACTCAAAAAATGGTTAAAACAAGTTAATTTATTAAAAATTTATCTTAAAAAGTTCTTTTAAGTAAAATATTATTTATATAATGGTTAATATGTGCGCAAAATACATTATGCTTCTGAAAAGCATATTAGTCAATTACAATTGTACAACAATAATGTATACAAATTATTACAAGTCCAAATTGTTTATTCATAATTAATTAATGCAGGAAACATGGGGCAAAGTAGACCTCGAAGAAAAGTAAATCATCCCTTTGTTTGAATCATAAGGGATTTTTATCACCTCATACGTGTCCAAAATATGTCTACGTAACTTTTTAAAATTTGTATCAAGTTACTTGATATACTCAATATTTTTACAATATTTTTTATTTTTTAGTCTTCCTTTTTGATTGAAATAAATAAAAATTGTTTCATTTTATTAAAAAATTATGAGTTTTACGTTATACAGCAAATCACAAACTATAAAAGTCGACTTGAATAGTATTAAATAGCTTCAACCAGGTTGTATGATAAGCTTAAATTGTGTAATGAAAAAAAGAGCATCAAAGCAACGAGTGCACCAGGGAAAAGTAGGCCTACGTAAAGCAATCATATTTTAGCTATTATCATATTTGTTGAACTTAAGTAAAGGAAAATTGTCCATTTTACCCCATGGTTTTTTATAAGTAAAATAATCAAACTTTTTCAATTTACTAAAAAAATTTTATATTTAAAATGAAAAAAATTTCTACTGTAAAAGTCCTTTTAGTAGTTAATATATTAATAAAGAAATCTGGACAATAAAACCTGCATATTTATCTTTATAAATGCATTTAAAATACCCATAATATATTTTTTATATTTAATATATATTTAAAAAAGAATGCAATTATTTTTTACAAGTAATATTTTATTAAATTTGTAGGCAGCATCTTTTCCAATAAATGAGGATGTAACTCCCAAAAAAAGTAAAAACTATCCCTTCCACGAAAGTATAAAACACTTGAGCAAGCAATTATTTAATAATAGTTCAACACAAAATGAAAACTGTAAAGAAAGTGATACAGACAATAAAATAAAAAAGAATAAAATGGTACGTATTTTTACTACTTACAACTACCTACTATAGTGTTCACATAATTATAATTGACCTTTTTTATTTATTTCAATAACCTCTCTTATTTCAATTATTGTATAGAATAATGCACAGATAAAGGAAAAGAAAGACAATAGGAAACGGAAAAATACAGAATCAGAAGATGAAAAAGACGGAAAAATCGAGAAAACAGAAAAAAAAAATAACAAAAAGGCGAGAACGGAAAAAAAGCAATTTGGAAGCAAATCGGAAGATGATGCTACAGATTCGGAAAAAGAAACAGAAAAAGAAAAAAAAGAGAAGAAAAATAGAACAAACGATGGAAAGAAGGAAGAGAAAATGTTATTTGGCGACAAATGGATAAAAGTAGATGAAGATGGGGAAGAGGTAAATATTCTTAGAACTTAAACTACTTTGACTCTGAATATCACTCCCATTTATTTTTTAAACTCTACTTCAGTGAGTGTTTGTATATGAATGATGTATTTTCTAAATTGTTTTTTTTTTACATATTCTCTAAATATGAATGATTAATATTTCTACTTGAAAAGCTTACTGAGGCTTAATTCTGGCATGATTTGAGTCAGTGACATTTCATTTGTTCGGATTTCGAGAGTGTGTACACTTACATACACACACTTACTAAAGTAGGATTTTAAGGATGAATGTATTCTGAAGGACATCAAAGTCAAAAATGTTACAAAGTTCTATAAAAATCAAGAAACTGTGTTTGCTTAATCGATAATTTCCTTAAATATTTACATACTTTTTGAAAATTTTTGGTAAAAACCTTTTTGCAAAAGCAACATTAATAATATGTTAATACGATATGTTGACAATATGTGTATTTAATTTACAGATAGAAATGATTTATTTAGCCGAAGGCATTTCTTGTACTGTACACGACTGGACAGAATGTCTTCGATCAAAAACGGAAAGGTTGTTCGCCAAAATATACTGCGAAACATGTATAACAACACTGAGTTATTAAGTCGGTGTGTTAGTACCGATAAGAATTGTAAGACTCTTAATGGACGCAATTTATGTACAGCGATTAGCCCTGCAAAAGATAAAGTTATAGATGGTAAGAATGTAAAATTTTGTATAATAATAGTAATTCTTAAGGTGACTTCAACGTCTGGTGCTTCTAGTAGTAACAATAGTTAATGTTAAATTTAAATAAAAATATTTTTATGTATAATAATAATTATTATGCAAGTACTGGATATTCTCCCGCATATTATATCACGCATATAATTTTTTCACTTGCTCCTTAACTTTATTTTCAATGTTCTATTACATTTCTCGTAACTTATAATTTACACTTCCAACTTTTTTTCAGTTTTTTTTTTTGTATGCATTAAAATGTAATTTAATTATTGTAAAATAATTGAGTGTCTTATAACAACCTATAGAAAATAATTGAAATTTATAATTTATTTTCTCAGAATTTTGGTCGTTGACCTTCCTTGAAATTTTTCTATCAATAATACAAACGTTCTTTAATTCATTTAAATATCTTGTATTTAAAAGTCTCTGAAGCCACCTTAATACTGTACTTATAAAAATGTAATAAAATATGTTTATTTTAGTATGCATGCGGTATTACATTAAAAAAAAGAAGAAATAAGAACATCCGCAAAATTGAACTGGATGAATGGGTTAAGAGAGAAAAAAATCCTGCCTTAACGGAGGTTATAAACCAAGTAAAAGGTATCGCAAGAAAAGAAATTAAAAAAAAGGGAAGCGTTAGCAAATCCAGAATGAGAAAAATTAGTATATTTAATACACACATATATATTAGTGTAGCGACAAAAGTATTTAACATTTTACAAAGATCTGCTGTAGCCGAACTTGATAAACCGTACTCTGATGAAAATTTTAAAATCGCTAACAATATTTCGGCTTTATTTACAACAAAATTTGTATTAATAGTTTCATTTGTATCATCTTCCTGCAACATTTGTATTAATCTTGTAAACCGTTGCGGAATGTTATGACTATCATTTAAAACTTCATTGTAACTTTTATCCTCTTCACTGGTGTTAAAAATTTCATCATCAATTTCAATATTATTCGAAAACAATGAGTCCTACAAAACCATATATTATCTTCAATCACAAGTAATTTTGATTAAACTAAAAAAAATAAGTTCTATACAGGGTGTCCGATAATTATTGACATAACACTCGTGTGCAGATAGAGTGGACTAAACTGAGTCGAAAAGTCCTCTACCATTTTGCAATTTTCGCAATAGTTAACAAGTTATTAATTATTTATTAAAAATCACCAATTTAGCCCTACTGCTAAATGCAAGCGCGTGCCGAGATACGACCATCCAGCATCATTGTTTCCAAGATCGAGGAGTTGTTTTTCTACAAATAACAAGAAATAGGGGAACAATCACAGCTCAAAACCGCCGCTCGTAGACATAATGCCTACGGGCTATGTAGGCCTATTTCTTGCCATTTGCAGAAAACAATTTCTCGATCCTGGAAACGATGACGCTGGACGGTTGTATCTCGGCACGCGCTTGCATTTAGCAGTAGACTGGGCTAAATTGGTAATTTCAATAATTAATAACTCGTTAACTATTGCGAAAATTGCAAAATGGTAAAGAACTTTTCGACTCAGTTTAGTCCACTCTACCTGCACACGAGCGTTGTGTCAATAATTATCACCCTGTATATATTATTTGTGATAAAAGAAAAGACATGTTTAATTTTATTTTCTAAATGGAATTTTAGTAAAGTATACATAGAAGTAATACAATATAATACAATAATAAAAGCAATTTAATAAAACTAAGTAATGTGTCTGAAGTTTGCAATGTTGAGGGCAACAAAAAAAAATTTTTTTTCAAAATTCGTTACCCAATCAATTTCTTTGCTTTAATTGCTTGCGTTTGACGTAAAACTAAGATATCTACAGTTTCGAAAAATTTACATGTCCGGAAATATCCTTAAGGCTCAAAATAGAGATTAAAGTATCTAAAATTTTTCGAAACTGGGTATTTTTTATTTGCATCAAATGCAAGCAAATAAAACAAAGAAGATTGCGTAAGCAATTTCAAAGAAAAACTAAAAAAAATAAGTTCTATACAGGGTGTCCGATAATTATGACATAACACTCGTGTGCAGATAGAGCGTACTAGGGCATACGGAAGAATGGTAAAAAATAAATGTTTATTCAAGTCTGCAAATAATGTTTGTTATCGATCCGATAATTCATTTGCCCAAACGGTGAACGGTCATTTTATCCACATACAACAATTTATCGTTGATGACGCTAACAATAATGAATACACTGTATATAAAAAGATAAACGTAGAAAACTGTTTCTCTGAAAAATTTACAAGCATAAAAAAAATTATGAATATTAACCCCATTGTTGAATTTTAGAAACAAAAAATGTTGAAAAATTGTGTGTTATCATGACTGTTCACCGACAGCAGTATATATCAGGTATACCCAATATGCATTGGTACAGATAAATGTAAAAATCGGTAAAAAATTTTACAGAATAAAATAAATAATTGGATGAAAAATTGTTTTTAGAAAATGTATTCATAAACTACAAGTGAAAAAATTATGTGTAAAGATGTTAATAATGTTAATGTTAAAAAAGTTTTTATTGTTTAATAACGTTTTCTTAGTACTTTCTCGTTGAAAAGAAAAATTGTAATGCTGTCAAAAAGTCAATGCTGTATTTGTAGGACTATGTATACTTTAGATCTAATAAACTGCATATTTTATTATATTAATTACTGCATATTATATATATATAATTATGTATTACATAATATCATGTATTACATAATAACATTTACGTATTTTAATAATTTTATATTTGTATTTTACACATTTAATAATTATGTATAACTTATGTATATTATGTAAAGTTTAAGTTAAGTCATTAAATACTTATATGAAAAAATAAACTTTCAATATTAGATTTTTTAAATATCATGTTACGATAAAGAGTAGAATTTTTACAAATAAAATATCATTGAATATCTAATGTATTATACATTTTACAAGATCCACGTAGATTTTTGTACCAGAATATCGACAAAATTTTTATAAAATCCATCATAGCTAAGAGAATTTTATCAAAATCTACATGGAAATCTATCTGTATTTTGTAAAAAACTTGTGGATAATCATTTACTTTTTATAACAGTCCATTTGGATATCCATGTTGATTTTGACAATATTTATCTAATAATCTGGATTTTATTTAAAAAAAACGTTGATAATAGTGAATTGTTTTGTCAAAAAACGATATAGAAAACCATGTGGAAAATTATATGAGAAATTATATGGAAACCATGTGAAAAACCATATAAACTGCCATCCAAAAAATGCAGCTGGTTATACATGTGGATAATCATGTGGAAAACCATACAAATCCGACCTGGGATACAGGTAGAAATCTATATGGTTAGCCATATATATAACCATATGAATCTCCATCTGTACCTTTTCAATACAGTTTTCCATCTGGATAACCATAGGAAATCCATACAAAACCATCCGAAATCCATAGGAATCCACATATATATTTATCTAATTATCCATGTAGATTACCATCTGGATTTCCATCTGGATCTTTTCAACGGGGGCGCACTCCACCGGCTCTCGTGGAATCACCACAGGCACGTGGATATTGTCGCTGTCAAGAATTGCTTAGTGAATCTTTAGCCAGATCGAGGTGCACTTTACTTCAAACGTGTGAGTCAAATTTTATTTCAATTTCAGCTGTGAAAGCAATGTGTATTTACATTTCTATTTATCTGAAGCGTTCTGAGAATCAACATTGTAGGAACATATAATATATATAGAATTTTATCTCGCTATATAGGCACTATTGATACGTGTGTAGTATTTAATTTGGAAGCTAATGAGAGGAAAATTTGTTGAATAATTTGTTAAATAAATCATGTCGTCTGCTACCTTCAAAAGTATTTTTAAGCTGCTGTATATGAGTGATGAACTATAAATTGTAGCAATATATGATGTAGATTGCTGTAAAAAAATGTAAACCGATAGTGAATGTTGAAATAGACAAACGATTTGAATAAGCGTGAAAGTATCCTATAATTATGATAAACCGTGATACAACTGTAATAATTGCAATAATTATTATAATTTTATAACAAAATTTCCTTACAAAAAAAAAACGATAAGTTTATATTTAATACTAGCTGCTTACCCGGGCTTTGCCCGGGAGTCGTTTTTCTTCAAACGACTTCATTTGTGTTTCAATATCCTTAATCGAAAAAAATTTCTTTATCAAGCAATGGCTGATAAAATTTAGTCCACTATACACTTTATGACACTCCCCGGGAAATTCTACCCCTGATTCATATACAATTCTTTAAAATTCGGTCAATTATTTCCCAAAAAATTGGAAAAATTTCGAATACCGATTCCCAAAAAGATCGGTAACAAAAAACTATACACTCTATAACACTCCCCGGAAAATTCTACCTCTATTTTATATACTTTGGTAAAATTTTAGGATATAGATAGTATATTTAAGTACACCCGGGAAAAAATGGAAGAGATCTGAACAGATTTGAGCAGATCTCATCAGATCCAATCCACTCAGATCTGGTTTGATCAAAATATTGGCCCTATCTGATCAGATCCAATCAGACATGAGTAGATCTGATCTGATCCTAGAGGATAGAGTCAGATATGTAACGAGAATAATCTATTATATCTGTTCAGATTCAATCAGACATGAGTAGATCTGATCCGATCCGGTGTCCATCCACTGCAGAACATTGTTGTTTTCAAATGTTATTTTTTAAATGTGCCACTTTATTTTAAAAGTGGACTCCACGATACCAAAGTTGTGCCGTTCCACGATTTACATAACTTGGCGCAACTTATAGCACGACACTGCCGTGTCTGATACCGTTCTTATACCACTGTTCATCAAATTTTAAATACGAGAATCAGATTCCGTCAGATGCCATCTATCGGATACTTTGAGATGCAGCATTATGATCTGATCATATATAATCTTATATGACTATATAAGTTTATATGTGATTATATTATTTTATCAGTTTAAATTATAAGGTATGTTTGCAAAATAATTTAAAAGATTTATGTTTTATATATACATATACACATTAATCTTTATATTTACCTATTATTAATTAATTTTGCACGATACTTTTTTAATGGAATATTTATAATAAGTTCTAAATATGGTGTCGAAATTAACAATTATTATTAAATTGGAAGAGACTATATTTATTATATATGTTAATGTTTCAAAATTGAGAAAACTGTTTTTAATATAAAAATTAATTGATTTTTTGACCAAAAATCATTTAAAAGGTTCCCCTTTATAGAGTTAATATTATATTTGATATAATGTCCAACATTGGGTGTAAAAATTAATAATGGACGATTTGAGAACGAAATTTTTATAAGTTCTATACTAGCGAGATCTGCTCAGATCCGGCAAGATCGGAAGAGATCTGATTGGATCAGCAACACAACTTTGTAAGCCAAGATTGGACTTATCTGGTGAGATCAAGATATGTCTGACTAGGTCTGCTCAGATCCGGCAAGATCGGAAGAGATCTGATTGAATCAGCAACACAAACTTTGTAAGCCAAGATTGGTCTTATCTGGTGAGATCAAGACATGTCTGGCTAGGTCTGCTCAGATCCGACAAGATCTGAGGCATAATGTCTGCTCGTACTTCAGGAGATCTAAAGCAATCAGATAATGTCCGATTAGATCGGAAGAGATCCGATTGGATCTGCGATTCAATATCGAACGGCAGCAATGGTCAGATCTGGTGAGATCGGATTATAGTTCAGCATATCTGGCTGCATGTGATTAAATATGGCCATGCAGATCTGGCGAGATAAAATTGTATCCAATCAGATCTGACTTTACTTGAATTTCAGATCTCATTGTATCTCATTTTATCAAATCAGACATGGTCAGATCTCCTCCATTTTTTCCCGGGCATTTACAAGTATATTATACATTTCAGTATGTTTGATAACAGACTGATTGTGAGTAATTTCGAAGCAAGATTGTTTAGGATCTCGCAGGCCCTATAATTGATGTCAAGGAGTTGAACTTTAATAGCGCTTGTTAGTCTCTTGGTCCAACCAATTCACCTTGAGAGTGCAAATTGAAAAACTTTAATTGTGCACATATAACTCGCATATGCAAGGCCAGGTGTCTTGGTTCAACCAATTCACATTAAAAATTTAATTGAAAAATTTCAATTGCATATATACATGACCTTACACATAACATTCTGTGACCCGGATATAATGTAGTATATTGGTTCAAATGATATATTAAAGAAAAGCTATATTCCGAGTATGAACCACCTGTCAATTTCTAAGACAATCTGTTTTTTTCTTTATTGTAACAGGAGGTCACAATGGAACGTTGTGGAAGATAATCATCTTGGGTGGATAAAAGCGGTCATGACTATCCTTACAGGTGATATTATGATAACGATAGGCACAAAGTTATAGCCGGGATTATTATCCGGATGATCACTCGTATGACGATGATTCGTTGGATGACTACGACGGTGAAAATCGAATACGAGGAGTCACTCTTTTCTATTTCGAGTTCCACAGGACGGAACCTGAGTTCTCCTGAGTCAGATGTAGGCAACGAGACTGTTCTAAAGGTTTTCAAAAAAGCGCCATCCGAACAACCATCCGGAGTAACAGGTGATTAAGCAGCTGTAGAAGGGGAAAAAACCTTAGACAAATCGGATGACGTCCGAAAAGAAAAGAGGCTCTCGGCAGAGATCGCATAATGCCGGATAGAATCCTAGCACCGGCGGTGTACAAGGATCTTGCAGTCAGATGAGAAGACATTAGAAAGGGTCTTCCAACTGAAGAGCAAAAAATTCTTTTAAAAAGCCCCCCCCCCCCCGGAAAATTATACGGTAATAGATCCACCAAAAATTAATTTGGAGATTAAGTCTGCTCTAGACAACACTATTGTTAAGAGAGACAAACGTATCGTTGAAGAACCAGCATAAATGGCTGCTGCCATTGCTGGAATTGCAAAGGTTTGGAGTTCTGTGCTGAAAGGAGACCTAGAGAATAAACTGGGTTTTGTGGAACCTTAGCGAGATTATTAGTTGATTTCTGTGATGAGACAATGATTCGCAGGAGTCTTATTTTGAAGCCTATTGTTACATGAAATATGTAGAAAAAACTTTAACATAATTAATTTTGTTGCGATAAATTTCACAGAAACGAAAAGTTATTTGAAAAGGATTTAAAGAGTGGCGCAAAAACCAATTAAAAAAATTTAAAAATCCAAAATACTCGCGGGGGCCATCTCGCTGAAATCGACAGAAGTCATGCGGTCAATCGAAAGCGAGCGGACAAAAATAGACGTACAATCAGCGATAAAACTCACCTTCTTAAGGTCGCAGTACCTATCAAAAGCCGGGGACAAGTGCCTGCGAAAAATAATTAGAAATATTAAGGTTGTAGGTGGACTGGCATAGTTGAAATGTCAATGGTCGTGGTTGATTTCGGATTCAACCATCTTGAGCTAGATTTGAGATATAAGATACTGTTCAAAGGTGAGACAACTCATCCGAAAAAAACACAATGGTCTGAGCAGGAAAAGATTTTGTCCGAGCAGATTCGAGAACAGATTGCGTAGCAATCAAGGAAGCAGGTCATTTCGAAGTGCCTGCCAGTTCCAAATCAATTTATTTCAAGAAATTTTTTCTTTTTTTACTCTTGTGCCTAAACAGAATGGATCTTATAGGCTAATCTTAAATCTACCTTAATCTAAAAACCCCTTAAGCTTATCAATACTGAAAACGATCAAATGAATAATGGCTAAAGGCTATTTCATGACATCGATTAAATTGACGCATACTATTCAATTCGCATGCTCAAGTACAGATAGAAAATGCCCAAAATTCTTGTTCAAAGATGTCTTCTACGACTTTAAATGTACCCTTTGAGTTAAGCACAGCTCCGTACACTTCTACAAAAATTATGAAGCCAGTGAATTATTATATATCTAAGGAAGTCTAATTATCCGTTAATTATTTGGATGAATTGCTTCTTCTAAGCAAGACATATGCGGTGTGTTTGAAAAATGTACGGATAACATGTAGTCTTTTGGAGTCACTAGGATTCATAATAAATAGAGAAAAAGATAAAATAGAGTCGAAGATCGAATATAGGTTTCTTAGTTTTACCCTGCATAAAATGTTGGATTGAAAAGAATTAATTTAAATTCTGCTTTTTAATGCCAAGAAAGGGATTAAAAAGTATTGGTTCGCAAGAATTCACTTAGCTTAAAATATTCCTCGCATTCAATCGCAATCGATAACCTTCAAACAAATGCGAATTCTCGCATTAAAAAGGATTCACTTCTTCTGCTAATTGTTTTTGGATTCAGAGGCATACAAGATTTTCACGTTCTATTCCCAGTATCGCACTGAAAAGTATTGCCCGTGATCCAATCCGAAATTGTTGCAAAGCAGAATTCATGACAAAATCTCGTGAATGCGAAACAATATTTTTGAATATAAGACGTTTTATGCAGGGTAGTTATAATATGACATTGGTTTTATGCCTTGTATTAACATTTCTGAAAGATTTACGATAAAATCTTTCGTTTAAATGTTTCAATTCTTTATTATGTACCAACAAGGGACATTGAATAAAAAAAAAAAAAAAAACAGCTTTATAAGTTTAGCTCGATTATACGATATTCTATTCGAGATTTTCATAGGAACCTTAGGTTCATGTTATACAGTATATAAATTGATTGAGTACATATAATTAAGAGAGGATTCGGACTGATGGGAATCGCATATTGATGCTGCAAAATGTTCCATTAAGAGTTAAACCTGCTCTAGAAATAATTTCGGATGCGTTACTCTCAGGCTAGAGTAATTCCTTGCTAAGATCAACGGGCTCACGGATATTGGAATGCCGTATCAATTATCATCTTGAGTTGTTAGTAGGTTTTTGGTCTTAAGTATTTTGCGAGAAGATTCAGAAGTAGCGATATCTTGTTACGTACTGATAATACGACTGCGATCACTTATATAAACAAAAGGAGCGGCATTCAGTTTAAGAAATTGAGCAAGTTGGCAAAATAGATCCTTGGATTTTCGCATCGTATATACAATCCAAAAAGAATGTCGAGGTAGATTTTGAGTCGAAAGGTCTTGAGCTGAAAGAGGAGTTTACGTTATCAAATGCAGCGTTTTAAATATTAGTACAGCGAGGTTTGGAAAACCAGATACGGAATTATTTGCATCTCGAAGAAATGCGAAATGTTCGCGTTATATCTCGTGAGTAAGAGACCCAGAGACGGTAACTATCGACGCGGTTACGATTGACTAGATATACCTACTTCGAGTTCTGGAAAAGATGAGAGCGGAAGGTTCAAGAGGTATTGTTGTGGTCCCTAAGTGACTGGCTCAGGCATGGTACCCGGTGCCCGGTGTACATACATGACAATGTTACTTTAGTGACTTAACTACTTTAATTTTCTGAAATAAAGATAATTAAAATAAACATATTTTAATTTGAAGTTCTCATAGTTCAAATCTCCTTCTTAATGATATTTATTTGCAAAATAATTTAACAATAATAATGGATGAATAGTAATTGTTGTGTATCGGGAAAAGGAAGAATCTGGCACCTGAGTATTAACTCTTTATTTCCAAGAAAGTTATTGCGCTCTTATAGCTGTCGCGAACGGGAGAGAGAGATCCGCAGCAAGCCAACGGCTACGTATATCAACCTACGTTAGCGCGTGCGTTCCTAGGCTCTCTACTTCCCGGTCGTATTCCCAGCGAGAAATGACCCATCGAATCCCATCGAATCGATGTCTAATCAACGTCGAAATCATGATTTTGATGGGTCATTTCTCGCTGGGTTGTTTCGGGCGGAAACGAAAACAATAATGGCGCGCATCTACGAAATGTATAACTACATAACCCCTCTCCCTTCATGAAAGGAAAAACTACCTTCTAACTAAACTTCGTATAGAAAGCCGCGAATCTCGCGGCTAATTTTCTGTTTCGGGTTGACGGCTCTCTTTGGTTTCGCTTTTCCAGAGGTGGTTGTATTTCCCTTAATTGGTTTTTACTCTTGTGCCGCTTTTTCATCTTACACATTATCGCCTAAGTTCCCTGAGTTGTTTAGTGGCTCCGGTTCTTTTGGATTATCCCCAGCTTCATCATCAGATGGTTTCTCATCGTATGAGTCTCCACCTGAGTACCAGTCTTGTCTTTGATTCTTATCTTCTCCTGTCTTGCAAATTTAGTCTATGTGCCGCTCCCAGATTCGACCATTATCTAACGCGATCGTATAGTGTAATTTCCCGGTACGTTGAATGACTTTTCTAAACGCCATTTAACTCTATTCATATAATCTCTACATTATATTCTCTCTCCCATCTCAAATGTTGTACATGTCTTAAATGTATTTGTATTTGTACATTTCTTTAGCTCGTCCGGTAAACATAAAGTTAAGTTTGTACGCATTCTTCCTTTAGAAATTCGATCATACGCCCGTAATACATTGGGGAGTTACTCTATATTGCACTAAAAAGTCTTGCATTGCATTTTCTAGCGTTATAATAATAATAATAATAATAAACTTTATTAACGGGTAATAAACCCTTTAGCATACAAAGAGAAGAGAAAAAACAAGAACAATAAGATAAAATAAAAATTTTACAACATAATATGGAGAAATTCAGGTTACAAGAGCAGACGAGAAAGTTTTTGTTTAAAAGTTGATACAGAGCCACCAAAAAAGTCAACCCTATTGGAGAAATTACTTGCAGATATTATTAGCCTATTTACACACGAATTTGCGCTATACAAAGTACGGTGATACTCGAGGTGGAAGATGGAGTACTGTCTTAATTCTCTAGTCGGGATGTTAAAATAGATACGTTCCAACAAATCCGGACAATCAATAGAGTGATTAAGAAGCTTAAAAATAAATGTAAGATCGAAGGTCTCTCCTCAAACGTTACGTCATTTTGCCTCCTCATCCTTCAATGCTTCCGAAACATTTACTTTTACTCCAATCACTCCCACTGAGCTTTACAATGTCCTTAAGCGTATACGTCTCACCTCTGCCGGTCCGTACGATCTCTCTGGTCGTATGCTGCTTCTCTGCCTGCCACAATGTCTCGAACCTCTCCTACACATTTTGAATTACTCCCTCTCCTCCAATACTTTTCCCTCCTCGTGGAAACACGCAGTTGTCCTCCCCATTCCCAAAACTCACAACCCCTCCACTTTCTCCTCTCTTCGCCCCATCTCTCTCCCCTTATTTCTCTCCAAACTCCTTGAGCGCATATGCTTCCTTCAGCTATATGCATTTGTAAACAAAGAAAAGATAATTCCGGAGTGTCAGTCTGGTTTTCGTGGCATGCATAGCACCACGTCCGAGCTTCTCTACCTCTCCAATTCCGTCCTGCGGGGTTTTGACTCGGGCTGTCTCACTGCATTGATTACTCTAGACTTCACGAAGGCGTTCGATACGGTCAACCTTTATCTTCTCCTAGCTAAGCTCGAGTACTACGGCTTATCTCCTTCAGCCTTGTCCTTTATGCAATCTTACCTAATAAATCGCTTCCAGCGCGTTCTTTTATATAATCCCTTGCCTATCTTCTCCCCTACTCGCGCTGTTCTCTCGGGCGTACCTCAGGGCTCCGTTCTCGGACCTTTATTATTCATCATTTTCATCGCTGATCTGTGCTCCACTCCTTTCTTTGCCGAACTTCTTAAATATGCCGATGACGTGATTTTTTCGCAAAACATTCCGTGTGTCGGACGTCTCTTCTACCGTTGCTGCATTGAACATCGACCTTGAAGCGGTAGCTAAATGGGCATCCTCAAATGGACTGCACCTTAACCCTTCCAAATCCTCACTTCTCATTGCAGGTTCTCCAGTGCTGTTGTCTCAGCTTCAATCCTTCGATCTTTATCTGAACTCCGTACCCATACCCATCCTCAATTAAAATACTCGGCGTTCACGTCGACTCTTCCTGGTCATTTAAACAACATGTTGACGTAAAATGTCGGGCTGCCTTTGCTAGACTTCGTCTTCTATATCCGTTCCGGCACATACTCTCCACTTCTCAGAAGCTTCATGTATCCCAAGCGCTTGTCGTCTCACTCTTCGACTACGCCGACGTCGTTTATATTCCAGCACTTAACCAACAACTATTGAATCGTATCCAATATATTCAAAACTCATGTCTCCGCTTCTCCTACAATGTCCGGAAATTTGACCATGTATCTCCACTCTATTCTAACTCCCGTTGGTTAAAAATCCAACATCGTTTTATGCTTCATCTCTGCTGCCTGGTTTTCCGTCTTCTTCAGTCTAATACTCCTCCTTACCTCCGACGTCTCTTGCATCTGAACTCTGAGCTCCATGCCGTTAACGCCCCAAATACTCGTTACCCTGACCTTCTTTCCTTTCCATCGCATCACTCCGCCAAGTTTCGTGCTTTGTTCTCCTACTGTGCAGTCAAATATTTCAATGACCTTCCCTCTTCCATAAGATCCTTATCCTCCCTGCCCTCCTTTCGTACAGCTACGTCCACTTTTATTCTATCAACTGCACTTCCTGCCAGAAATGCATCTCAACCTGCGCATTGCTGATTGCTTGCACGGTCGTGTCTGCTAACGCGCACATGTGCGAGTGTTGCGTACGTATATCCTATGCGTTCACTGTGTGTGTATTTTTAGTTCTGCGACAAATATATTAATGACTGAAATTTACTCCCGTGAGCGAATCCATTGTTTCTGTATTATTTATTGTTTCTATATTATATTACATATTTAGTATTTAGTATTGAGTGAATCCCGTGAGCGAATCCATTATTTCTGTATCATTTATTGTTTCTATATTATATTATATTTAGTATTTAGTATTATGTCAACTCACACTGTCTCCACTGGTAGGCATAGAAACAACAATTTGTTGATGCCTTACCATTTGCGTGCACTCATTATACTCTAACTGTATCCACTACTAAGCATCGCAATAAATTAAATTAAATTAAAAAGGTTAGTCTCTTATTTTCTAACGATAGCAGATTTAATCTATTTAATATAGTGCAGTATTCATGGCAAGTAACTGACATGGGATTACCTAGCCGATAAGCAGCCATACGCAGGAATTTGTGCTGCACACGTTCAATCAATAACTGATGACATTCAAAATACGGAGACCAAACTATGGAACAGTACTCCAACTTGGGGCGAACTAACGTACAGTATAATAGTTTGAAAGTGGTTATGTTCTTAAAAAATCTACCCCATCGGAGGATGAATCCAAGCGTTCTATAAGCAGATGAAACTATTGATTGTATATGTGTATTAAATGATAAGTCCGCACTGAACAAGACCCCGAGATCTCGAGCTTCGCGCACTGCTGAGAGAGGTAAACCATCAAGAGTATAGTTATATAAATATGAGTTACGTCTACGAGAAAAGTGAATAACAAAACATTTAGAGACGTTAAGCCGAAGACAGTTCCTCCTACACTAGGCCTCAAGTTCAAATAAGTCACAGCAGGTCCATTAATCCGGCGGTATAATTTAAGGTCATCAGCATACAGTAAGAAAAAGCAGAATTTAATAAAAGCAGCTATGTCATTAATAAATAAAACAAATAAAAGAGGGCCGAGATGTGAGCCCTGCGGCACTCCAGACAAAACATTTATACTTCTGGAGAATTATTATTATTATTATACTATTATAGTCCCTTATTCCTAGGATCCGCAAGCATCTTTCGCAATAGTATATTGTGCACCAAGGGGCAAAAGTAGCGTTTTTCAGACGAGTGTGAAGTTTGCCGCCCTCGCTTCCGGCTCGGGCGGCAAATCACACGAGTCTGAAAAAGCTTTCGCCACGAGGTGCACACGATATTTTTCACAATATCTTTACGAAAAATTCGACCTCCATGCCTAGAGAGAGGCGAGAGTGGCCATTTCACGCCAGGACGGCATAGCGGGACGAAAGTAACCACTTTCCTCCCTAGGGCGGAAAGTGATCACTTTCATCCCGCTAAACAGGGACGAAAGTGGCCACTTTCGTCCCGTTAATGCCGTTCTCGGCGTGAAATTGGTCACTTTCGCCCCTCTCTACAGGCATGGAAAGTCGAACTTTCCGTGGAGGTGTTGTGAAAAGAGTTTTTCATTGTTTGCACGAACCTTTCTGCTAATCCGTTTGTTGACGGATGGTATGGAGCAGTAAATTTCGGTGTAATACCTTTTGATCTTAAAAATTGTAGTAAAAATTCCGTGGAACGGAAATTGCGACCGTTATCCATTTTATTGCGTTTTATAATTACATTTTTAAATTACTTAAATTTTAAATATTACATATGTATTTCAATTAGAATTACCATTAAATATTATTAATTACTGTGATACTTTTAATGAAAACAAATGCTATTTATGAAAGCAGTTGCAATACAAAAATTATAAAAAAAGTAAAATTTTTGAACTTTTTCCAAATAAATAAAACATTTTTAGAAAAAAGTTGCCTTTTCTCTAGAATTTCTAATTTTCGCTTAGATTCTTTTGTATTATCTTCAATTAGTGAACTTTTAATCTCCTTAAGGGGATGCTAAAGCCGTCCAAATTACCGACAATTACATTTCAAAGCTCTCATTTTGAAACGGCTTTATAGATCGCAAAATCCTTTTACAGGAGTAAAGTAGAGGTACTAATGAAGGGTGGGATTGTCAAATAATTAGTAATAATTGAAAAAAATTTTTAAATGTTGTCATCTCATAACTTTATTTTCTGATATAAATAGTTGTATACGTAATATGTACGAAATTAAAGTTTCCCACCCTTCAGAAGACGTGCACAAACAATAACGTACCTTTGAAATTGAGATTGAAAGCCTGGAATAAAAATGAGAGCTTTGAAACGATCGTGTATATTTTTCACAAAAATATTCACGCAGAGCAGCAATTATGTCACAGCAGTAGTTCACGGATCTTGCGAGAGATGGCGAGCAATCGAAAAAAGGACAGATGTCATTTCGTTAGACAAAGACAGATATAGGGAAAACAAAATTAGAAAGGTTGACATTATCGACATCGAGGAAGTTCGCCAGTCACTGTAGGATCCCCTTAAAGTACATAAGCGGATAATATTTAACTGGAAGAAATTAGCGGTTACCACTTCAAATGAAGAATGAAGAGGATTAGACGGAAATAAATCAATCGAGAGTCTGAAAAGAAAGGAGACGCGGACAAGAGTTTTCCATTAACCGGCCACATAGAGTTCTCCGGGTTACATCAAAGTACTTGTTACGTGATTCAAAAGGTAAACTTGTGAGAATTAAAGAATTTCTTCTAATCGTACCCGTAGTAAATCGCTTCTTATTTTCTCTAACAAAACATTATAGATGGAAAATGTAAGGTGCAAAATCATAAGTAAGTGACAAAGTAGCCGTATTACGATTCTGACAATGGCTGAGGATTCACTGTTGAAGCTCGTCACCTCCACAGAGACACACGGTACGGTTGAATAACTTCGGAGCTGGCACTCAACTAGGTAAAGAGCACCAGGAAATTGCCGTCTCTTCAATCTACCCTCTCTTTTGTCTGCTCCTTATGCGGTTGACAATTTCGCTACGTAAATGCGGATTACAGTTAAAGGATGACGTCATACAGTTAAAGGAGATCACCATTGGAAAGTAAAAGCTATAATTTTCCATAAAAGATTAAAATTCTAAGAACATTCTTCTTTTTAAATAAAAAATAAAAATTTTGCTTTGAGTAAATTATGAGATGCCTGACGTCATTCCTCGTGTTTGCAAAATTGATTTTATAACATATTTTTCAAGACTCTCTCTAAGTGGAATTTTCTGATAAAATCATAATAAAGTAATGTGTAGTAAAATAGAGGCAATACATGATAACACACAATCCAAATTAAATAAGACTTTTAAAACAATTCTTTGCCTATGCCGTCAAAAGAACACTCGTTCGCTTCATTTTTATTTACATAATATGATATAGTACTCTTCACTAAAGCAGGATCTCACTGAGACGTTAGCACGTAAAAACCAAATTACTTTTCAGGAAACTGATTGCTCGGAGAGGAACGCCTTTCTCCGCGCTATCTGCGATAGATTATACTTTTCTTAACGCCGAGACCGGCTCTTGACGTCAGAGATACAACTCCGCAGTCGAGTTGAATCTCTGACGTGTGCGAGAGTGGCCCAATCTGACTCGCGACACATTCCCGAAAAGTCCCGGCGATTACTCCGGAGCCGATCTGACGGGTAGCCATGACGACGGCACAGTGTATCTGAGAAAAGTATTCGTATCCGTTCGACTTCTCTCGACGCGTAAGGAGCACGGTAATAAAAGAAAAGAGAAGAAAGAGCAAAGGAGGTGGTGGCGGCTGTAGCGCGGCAAGTTAAAGAGGGAAATCCGACCGAGCGGAAAGTCCTCGGAGAGTCAGTCGACTACTCTAAGCGCGACTTATTCATCCCTCTTTTCTGCCCTCGGGTAAAAGGAAATGACTTTCTTCGTGCACACGCACCGGTTCCTGCTCTCCTCGCGTTCTTATGTCGAGCCGTTTCAAGATTATTATAGACTCTGCATACCAGGCGAATTAACATTTTCCGCTCGGGGGGATTTACCGTCCGATCCTGTACTATGATAAAATCTTCAATCATGGAAAATTATTACGAGCATGCCAGTAGTTCTCATACGTTATGCATGACGTTATTTCGTCTATTTAGTTGCAGTTCAATATTCATATAAGTGTATATATAAAAATAAGATAATCGGGAAGAATGAGATAATTCAAGAAAAAATCTGATTACTTTTTCAGGTGTAAACTTGTAGCATTTAAGATGACATTTTAGTAGCAGAGATAGATTTTCAATCAAATTTATAGAAATAATGAGACATTATTTTAAATAATATTTTAATAGCATTATTTTTACCGTAACATTCGAATATTTGGCGAAATATATATCATTATATTTGTAAAATGTAACAATAACAACAACAACTGGAAGATTACAAACATGTATAATTAAGTTAATACATAAATATTCTTGAAAAGATTGCGCAGATAATTATTTTCGACTCAGGCGGCCTGCAATTGTGTGTTCACTAATGACTAACGCAATCAACATAGCCTGTGTTATAAATAAATATTCATTAACATTGCGCAACACTGTGCAAGTTCTTATGTACTTAGACAATTGTTCTTTCTCATAAAATCGGTGATCTCATAAATTTCCTAACCATTATAGGAAAAAAACGGAGTTTATTAGATGTCCTTCTCTCGATTAAAATAATTTTCGTAACTGTAGAAAGAAATAATAAAGTATTAAAAAAAACGTTTATAAAATTCAAACAATATTCGAGTTCAGCTTTTTTTTATATTCGATTTCTATAGGGAATAACCTTCGTTTACTCAATAATTGTGAAAGAACAGTTGTTTTTCGTTTCTAAAGTTCCTTTCTAGATCACGATCAGATTACCCAAGATCTCATGTCAGCAATGCCAGCGAGAGCGTTAAGCGTTTCTTTCTGGAGTCGTGACAGGAGGTGTACGATTGAAAACCATCAGGATCGTGCTTATCTGGAGTAATTCGATTTACCGCCTGAATGCTTCCTTGATTTCGCACTTATAATCAAGTTACAAATGATGTCGCTTTAAACGGCGACGCCCTAATTTTGCCTTCCAGGTGCTCCTATATGCCTCTTCAATTTCACGATATCGTTTTCTTAACGCAATCTGTGATGCCGTTACCTTGAAAGACGTTAATTAAGAACAGTAAATACATTTCGGCAATAGCTCATTTAAAATAATAAACTGATATATCAAGTATAGAGTAAAACGACGAATTATAAGCTTACATAACATAGTAATTTATTAAACAATAATTAGAAAAACGCTCTCAAGATATTCAATCAATATAATTAAGATAAGGCAAATAAGAGTAACACCCTGTTATTAAAACACAATAAATTCTTTACAGTATTTTAGATGTTTATTAGCATCAATTAATCGGTGAGGGATAGAGGATTTTAATGCTCCAACGAAAACTGTGTTTTAATACAATATTACTACATGCCTCAGTGGTCGAATTGCGTATTACATGGAAGCGGGGAGGTTCCATGTTCGAACTCTGGCTGAGGTAATATTTTTCGCAATAAATTCTCTACAGTATTTTAGATGCTTATTACAATCAATTAATCGAAGAGGGGTAGGGAATTTTAGTGTTCCAATAAAAACTGGGCTTTAAAGTCCGACAAGAAATCGGCGCGCAGTTAAGTAAATTGGAAAAATTTGTGTGCTTGGAAATATATAAAATTATTTCATATCTCTCGTTTTAATAACGACGCGTTGCTCTTATTTGTCTTATCTTAATTATATTAATTTATTAAGTTTGTGATTTTTTCTCTACAAATTTCATTAATTTCATATATGTCTCTTTCGCAACCATGCGTAATTAAATAACACATTCTTTGCGTAATATTATCGCTAAAAGAGTAATACTGAAATCTTGTATTTCTGTTTAGAGAGATTTAATCATCTATTTAATTACCAACCAGTCCATGCATGGCGAAACGTCAAACAAACAGATCGCACGGGCAAGTAAAATTAAATTGCACTTGCTGTCACTGCCAGAGCGCAAAAGTTAACGCGTCCACCACCTACGCATCGCTAACCGAGTGACCAGCTGCTATCGATTGCATATTCGTTATCGATCTTTGACCACGGTATTCGCGACGGGACGAGGCAAGTGAATCCCGACGTGCGACGTGATCGCGCGATTGGTCGAACGGCACCTCTGGTGAACGCTGAAGAAGTGGGGAGTTACATAAAGTCGTGGCACGACGCGGATGCAGCGGCAATTCGTTGTGGAACACCGCCGGTCGCGAGCACTCCACCGCATAGTGTAAGGATACATGGTGTGCTCAATTAGTGTCTTTCTTTCTCTAAATTCGTTTCTCTCTCCTGCTGTTCACGTCGAATTGTGCAAGCAGTGGTACCACCACTAAAAGTAACTAGGAAATAGGAAATTTGAACGGATTATGTTGCAAAACTGCCTCCTGAAAATGTATTGCAACGATGAATGATATTTGAAGATACGTTATACTGTATTTATTAAAAATTATTGAAAAGTATTATTGTTTAGGGCTTTAATGATTTCTCAACAAATGGAAAAGTATTAAAGAAAATTTTAAAAAATAATACTTGTAAAGCCTTATGTACAAAGAATGTAATAGTATTAAAATTGCAATGCTTCCTTTTTTCGAATTTTTTAATGCTTTTGACTATTTTTTCCTTTACTGGTTTTGAATGAATTAACGCAAAAAGACAAAATTATTGTCATCGATTAATGGCATGAACAAAGCCTAACCTTCTGCCCGATGATAATGTATATATTACGTATAAAAGCACTCTAGTATCTTACTGGCTCAAAGGATGTGGCGATAACTTTCGAATGCAGGGGTCATACGTTCGAATCAATTGTTTTTTTTTAATTATTTGTTGCCCGTAAAAGTAACATAACAATTATTAATTTGATATAAAATTGGCGTTTAAAAATATGTATTGGCGAAGTATAATATAACTAATTATAGGTATACATAATCAACGAAAAATTAAATTATTGAAATTTAATATAATTTATTAATTACTTGTTACAATTTCATGTATTTTTGATTTACATTTCTTATTTCTGTTTCAATAATTTTACCTATTTCAAATTAATTTGTTTACAACACAAGGTGGTACATCAATAAACCGCTTAAAAGGAAAGTCGATACACGACAATCAGATCGTTGGAAAAAAATTTGTCGTCACATTTTTTACATTTAAAATATTATTACTGATATTTTTGAAGAGAGAGAGGTGATTAATGTTTGTGAAAAGAAATGCAAAGAAGCAAAAATAATTAGTATAACAACTTTTATTCGTAATTGGACTTTTCTTCTGAAAAGGTAGTTGAAAATGTTTAATATATAACAAGAGATTTAATATTATATTTATATAAATATAATTTTGAAACATTCTTTCAGTGATGTTAGAGGGAATCGTTAGTTACAATTAACGAAATTAAGAACGCATTTCAATGTAATGAAAATAAAAATGCTTGCGTATCAATCGATATGCATTGTATAACAAGGAATGCATTTAAAAGCATGAGAAGTTTGGAAGCCTATGAATTGACTGAAATTCATTTTTGAATGTTCATTTCAATGTACTGAAACTTTCAATGCATGTCAATTAATTTCCGATTGGTATTACATTTTTTTGACATGATAATTAGAAAGGAGAATATGTAAAGAAATCCCAATTTGTTGGCATTTCATATTTTACTATATTTTTGCTGCGAACTTTTAAATCGTGAAATTTATGTTGTTGGTTTCCTATATATACATTAATATTTGAACAATTGTCATTAAAAAAAAATTAGAACAAAAAGTAATATTAATAGAAAAATTATTGTATTGATATTTCATACAATAATTTGTTTACATGTATGACAATCTGGAAAAAAAAATAACTATAATGACAATAAAAAAATTATTTTTTAACAAATGTGTACAATTTTTGGTATAAAATAATATATAATGTCGGTATTAAAAAAATACTTTGTTAGAATGAAGGACAATGTAATACCACATTTATTTTTTTTATCTACATATGAAACTTGGCCCTTTTAAATAATTTCACTATATTTTTTTTTTAACACCGACATTATCATTTATACTTATACCAAAAATTGTAAACATTTGCTAAAAAATAATTTTTTGATAAATTATTGGTAGACAGTCCTATTTTTATATAGATATGGTTTATATATAAGACTTTGATAAGAATACTACTCCACAGGGTACATCTTGGGCAATGCTAATGCCGGCGGTAGCCGATTTAAAACGTGGAAACATAGCAAAAAATTGTCGGACATTATTTGTCGTAAAAATTTGAAATTTTGTTTATTTGGATTAATGCGTCTTGTAGAGCATTAAATTATCCTTAAAATGACAGAAAACAATGTTTTTTTTTTTACCAAAATTGAGGGAGATAATTCAGGTTGAATTCAGAAAAAATAAGGCCTCTCTATTATACAGTTCACATGTTATTCAGAGGAATTCTATTTATTTAAATTTTTTCAAGTCGATTTTTAATTGCAAACTGACCTGATCCCATAATTTCAACTATACTGTCATAAAGGCAATATATACAACATTTTATGTGATTTTTTCAGAATTTTAAAAAGGGTCCTTTCTTTGAAAAATGTACATTAAAAACTTTAAAACAATTTTTTGTCCTCATACAATAATATCTCGTCTAAATGAATATTTTTACAAGAAAGGTCATTAAAAAACTACGAAAATCATATCCTAGTTATTCTACATTAATTGTTTATAATGATACTTTTGCGTCTAAATAAATTAAGTGAAATGAGGACAGAAAATTACATTTTTCCAAACAGACACACGACTTTCAATATAATTGAAATAAAAATGCTGTATATGGTCAACAAGACTTCTTTTGCATGTACTAACGATAATTAAATGATAAAAATTTAACTTTTAGTGGTAAAACATAGCCTCCTATTTTTTTCAGCCATCCTTCCCGCATCACTTCATTTTTAGGTAGCTGAAAAAAATTCACAGCTTCCTCACACGAACCCCCGTTGTTTTATTTCTACAACTTTTAACAATACATCGCACCATTTTTATTTTAAATTTATATATTGTCACTGTTTACCACACAAACAATGTACCGTACTTCTAATTACCGTATATATGTACAACTTGACTTATGATTATACATAAACAAACACGAGTGGCATAAGCGGCATGAGTGTGACAAGAATGCATGAACATGTGCCAATATTACAACACCAAAAATGTTTTACTTCTAGACGTTTGCTACTCTGTTTACACAATTCGACACGAGTGACGTCATTACCCGAATTCCCCCAGGCAATTGAGCACACCATGTAATCCTTACACCATGCTCCACCGGCTCTCGCGGAATCACCACGGGCACGTGGATATCGTCGTTGTCAAGGATTACTCAGTGAATCTTTAGCCAGATTATCGAGGTGCACCTTACTTCAAACGTGTGAGTCAAATTTTATTTCAATTTCAGCTGTAAAAGCAAAGTGTATTTGTATTTCTATTTATCTGAAGCGTTCCTGAGAATCAACATTGTAGGAACATATATATAGAATTTTATCTCGCTATAGGCACTATTGGTACGTTTGTAGTATTTAATTTAGAAGCTAATGAGAGGAAAATTTGTTGAATAATTTGTTAAATGAATCATGTCGTCTGCTACCTTCAAAAGTAATTTTTAAGCTGCTGTATATGAGTGATGAGCTATAAATTTTGTAGCAATATATAATGTAGATTGCTGTAAAAAAAAATGTAATTTATCGATAGTGAAAGTTGAAATAGAAAAACAATTTGAATAAGCATGAAAGTATCTTATAGATCGTGATACAACTGTAATAATTTTTATAATTTTATAACAAGATTTTTTTACAAAAAGAAAACGATAAGTTTATATTTTATATAGTATATTTGAGTACATTTACGAGTACATTTCAGTATGTTTGTAAAGAGACTGAGTGACTTCGAAGTAAGATTGTTTAGGATCTCGAAGGTCCTATAATTGATGTCAAGGAGTTGAACTTTAATAGCGCTTGTTAGTCTCTAAACGCGCAGAGTGTATCCAAAACTAATTATTGAGCTTTCGCTTTGTTACGGCTTTCGCTCCGACATGTAGTCCGATTGAAAAGCTTGCTAATTGTGTTAGCTCGTTAAATTAATCTGTCATTCTCGTCAAAAACGACGATTAAATTTCGGAAGGAAAGATTAAATGGTATTTTGAGATTGTCTAATATTTGCGAGCTATCTTTAACATATTGGCGTGTTATAAATAGGAATTGCCGTCTGAATAATTGTACGAATAAGAGTAACGTTTTCGACGCGTACTATATTTGAGATCCACATAAATTTAACACGCGAGTATCTTGGTTGATTTCATTCACTCCAATAATGCATTTGCGATTTTTTTTTATCTTTTTTGAGATTTTCTTTTATCGCGTTAATCAGTATCTGAGGAAACGCATCAACCGAAAGATTAACAATCGCTAAATAAACGAACTGTATGTAACATTATTTTAACTTGATAAGTTAACGTTATCTGCTTTTTCTTATCAGAAATTATTATTAATGTAATTATCATCAAATTGTTGCTCTTACGACATAATGTCCGTGTGAGCGATATCAATCTTATTCAATACTTAATTACTAAAAAGAAATTCAATAACATTAAATACTAAAAAAAATAATTTCTAAAATCTTGTTTGACATTTAGCTTAAATTTTCTTGTAGAATTTAAAGAAACAGTGAGATTGGTCATGGTCGAGCTGGTTGACATTTCACGTTATCACAAAATACACGGTAGCAGATGCTTCTTTCCATAATGCAATTTCAATCTTTGAATACCTAAATGAGTTTTCTTTTATGTGTGTAATACGAGATATGTAAATCAATGGATACTAAAAAATTTCTTAATAAAATATTGTACGATTGAATTATATGCAAATTGTTGTCTGGTGCGTAGAATTATCTCGCGAGAATTATTCTATCTAGCGAAACGATTCAAATAAATAAATCATGATGGCTTTATGATAACCCGGTGGGGTCAGAAGTAGCTGTATTTATCTCTAATTATTAACGCGAAAAGCGCATTCATACTTTTCTTCCGATAAATATTGGATTATCCCATGAGTAATGCGATTTTTAAGAGATATTTTTGAAATAAAATAAGAAATTTATCATTTTAATTTTAATCCAAAATATATTTTCCATTATTATTTACAACTTTTTCCCATCTTAATCTTAAATTTTCAATTCCTTGGAATTAGAAATCTTTCAGTTTTGAGCTAAAGAGTAAATCAAGCTCCCTTTTATACCGCATTATTTATGAGATGACCCAATATTCTCTGATATCAGCATCAAGAGGGGATTCCCTGACCATCACGAGAGTTTCCTGTATTGTGTGAAAAGGAGTCATTCGTTTTTCTACGTTACTCATTCGTTTTCTTTTTTTTTTTGCTTTTCCTCATGTGCCAGGCCAGGACGTTTCGAAAGTAAATGATTATTATTCTCTATAAATCGAGTATCCTTGAAATAGTTGGAATAAATGCAACGATATTATTCGTGCTTTATTTTTCTATGTTTTTCAGTTCTTAGCAATGCTACTATTCTTGGTGAGCAAACTTTTAATTAATACAATTCATTTTAATTTTCTAAAATAAAAATAATTAAAGTAAAAAATATCTTAATCTGAGGTTCTCATAGTTCAAATCTCCTTTGTAATGATATTTATTTGCAAAGTAATTTAACAATAATAATGGAAGAATAGTAATATATGTCAATTTACTTTTCATATCAATTACTAAGGTATTAATTTAAAGGGAACGATTCAACATTTTAAAACAAGAGCAATGTTATTCTGTGAAGTCAAAATCTGCATAAATATCTTATTAGTTACATGTAAATCACGCAAAGAATTGTTTATTAATCGCTCAAGAATTAATTTATTAAAATTTAACTTCTATTCTCTTGCCACGATCGTTCCTTGAAAATCCGCGTTGCAATATTCCGCGAGTATACGTCATAGCGAGCGAGTAAAAAAAACCGACAAAATCGCGCTTCGACACGATAGATAGGCGGCGGCAAACGGCGCTTCGAACGAAACCAGCTCCATGAAAATGAGTCATGGTCATTACGGCGAGTTCACTCTTACTTCGCTACTATACGCGAAGGCGATTTTGCTGATCGTCACGATCGCTCTTTCGATCTTGTTGTCCTTCTCCTTCCACGATCCCGTGGACATTCTATCCGGTAACATAGACACATATGCATCTCCCTCACCTTCCGGCTGCCGAGTTTCTCAAGACCTACGTCATTGGCTCTACGTCGCCAATTATCGCTGTCTAGGCTCATTAAACATTTCGCTCGAAAGGCCGAACGTACATACACATTTTTATAATTTAAAATTTTTCTTAGGATAAGAATAAAAAGGATGTTCAAACTGACGCAATTAGCGATGTTATCCGCTTTCGTTACGCGGTAAATCTGTGTTATCAACTTCTTTGTTGAACATTAATGCATTAATGAACAACGATGTTATGTATAAAGCAACGAAAGATCAAAGAAGCTACAAATCTTCTACTAATTCTCTCCTAGTAGTAGAATTATATATTACAATGAAATTGTTAAACTTACTAATAATCAAGATTTTATTAATAGCATTGCTAATTACTTGCAAAATAATTTACTATATTTAATAAAAGAAACTATGTTAAAAAAATAATAACTCTTGTATTTTTTATCTTGCTTTGAGAGAGACAGCAATTTAAAATATTAAAAGATAATAAATTATTAAGGTAATTTTAACTCCGTTCCACTTAAAATTATATTAAAATGTAGCACATATGCTTATGTAATATCTTGATAGTACCATCCTTATGCAATTTCTGCGCTTTAACTCTTTTAATCCTCGTCATAATGTCACTTTCTCTTTTTATCTAAAATCGTTGTTTAACACACATCCTTGAATCCAGCAAAACAACTTCAACCGCTTCACACGTTTTCTATAAATTATCACGGTTATCTTGATAACAAGATCTTTATGGTCATTTGCATCAGTCACGTAACATGCGGAAATGCAATCGCTATCATTTCTATTTATTCCGATAAACGTTCACGATCAATCTTGAAAAAAAAAAGAACGGCATATGTATGACATATTCGTACCTTGATTTAAAAAGCGCTCGTGCATATTGATATGCCAAGGATACTACAGAATAACACTTACTCCACTTATGTTAATGCACAACAACACAATTGAACGGATATTTTCGATATCGTTACATCTCCATAACAATCTTATCGATATTACAGGTAAAAGAAAACAAATCATGGATCCCGATAGCTTCAAGGATTACGCCAACGAGATGGCGGAATACATCACAAATTATTTGGAAAATATTAGAGACAGGTAGGTGATAACATGTGATCAAAAAATCGTTTGTTTGAAATCGATGAATCTGCATTAAATAATAATATATATCAGTTTATGTTTTTTATATAAATATAAACTCAACCCTCGTTTTACGATAAATACGTTTCGCGTAAGATAAAATCACGTTATTTGAAAAAAGCCTTTGCTGGTCACTGTGTGTAGTGAGCAATGTAAGCTAATTGTAAGAAGCTTTTAGCTTGATACGTACACCCCTTTCGGTTGAAGGTGCATGTACTATGTGCATGATTTCTATTTTATAAAAGGGGGAAATACATGTAAATGTATAATTTCTATTTTATAAAAGGGGGAAATATGTACACATATGGAAGGCTGTTTTCATGAATAATGAATTTAAAGAAAATATAAGGGTGAACAAACAATATAAATGATATAATCGAATTGTGATTGACAATGACTATCAAGCTGATGAAATGTGATTAGAGCTACAACAATGATTGAAAAATAGTCTAGGGTATTATTCGCTTTTTTAACATTAATAATATGAGAGGGCATATGTCCGAGAGAAAAAACATTGATTCAATATTAGAATTTAAAATTAAGATATACATGAGAAATTAGAACAATTATTTGAAAAACCGTGTAAAAATAATCGCGCAAAAAAGGGCGTAAAAAAAGAGTTGGATGTATCTCGTAAACAGAAATTTCAAAAATTTCCAGGAGAGTCTTGCCAACGGTGGAACCAGGATACATGAAACCCCTCTTGCCATCCGAAGCGCCACAAACCCCTGAACAGTGGCAAGATATAATGGCCGATATCGAACGAGTAATAATGCCAGGCGTAAGTGATTTTTAAGTGCTTCAGATGATCGTAAATCACCGATCTATCTGCAGGATCTATAACTGTAATCTGACTATAACTGTATTAATGACTGACTCGCATACATGTAGCGAAACGGATATAATGATACTAAAAAAAAAAAATTAAAGTACTTTATCATCGGCACTTTCGATTGTTGCGTAAGTAAGACAAAAAATAAATTAAGATAAAATTGATTAGGTTACTCATTGGCACAGTCCAAAATTCCACGCATACTTTCCCACTGCGCAATCGTATCCCTCGATTCTAGCCGATATGTTAAGCGGAGCTATTGCGTGTATTGGATTTTCGTGGGTAAGTACAAAAACTTGCAGTTGAAAATGCGATGTTTTATTTATGAATTACGATTATTATAACCTTCGCGTGTTCATGCTTATGTCACTTAATGTTCTGTAGTGATAGTTTATATAAAGATCCTTAATTTATATCTTTAAGAGTAACAAAATCTATTTCCATGCATGACACATAAAAATCCAAGTTAAAATATTGACGGAAATAAAATCTCTTTTTTTTAAATAAAATATGTTACTAATTTTTTGATAAATAAAAAAATAATATAAATCAAGGAAATATGTCGAATGCTGAAATCAAAACGCTAAAGACACATCATCCTTTTATAGTCACTTTTGATATTAAATTTCTTGTATTCCAGATCGCGAGTCCAGCTTGTACTGAACTAGAAGTGATCGTATTAAATTGGCTGGGAAAAATGCTGGATTTGCCGAAGGAATTTCTTGCCTGCAGCGGTGGGAAAGGCGGTGGCGTAATTCAGGTAAACGACATTTTACGAATAACATTACATTTACAAAAGATATCTGAATAGCTAGAGAAAATAGTCATTATCCCTGACTGACATTCCTAAAGAGGAAGACACTATTAAGCATACTTAAGGTATAATTTTCACCTACAGGGCACTGCTAGCGAAGCCACTTTGGTAGCGTTACTAGGAGCGAAGGCTAAAAAGATAAAGCAAGTTAAAGAACAACATCCCGATTGGATGGAAAACGAGATCGTCGAAAAACTAGTCGCATACTGTTCTTGTGAGTATACTATACAATTATTTTGTTACGGAATCTGCTACTGATATGCGAAGTTTTACAAGACATCAAAAATGAATTTATACGCTATACATACAGAGTATTAAATCGCATAAATTGTCTCTTAATCAATTCTTGTCTATCTTTATTGAACAAAGAAGCAGCGCACAACAATGAGCGTTAAGCGTAACGGTTCAGTGACTTTAAATAAACACTTGAACTATGACATGTATCTCGATGAGCGTTAAATGATCTATGACAGTCGCAATTAAGCCTTATATAGAAATGGAGACAGAATTAAAAACAAAAGGACAATGTTTCGTAAATTTTAAAAATATTGTCACGATAATCCACTAAAATTAATCTATAATATTTCATGTGTTATTTTATATGTGAGATATTATAATTCATTATTAGTTTCTTAATATACACATATAGTATTACGGCAAATGAAAGATATATAGCTAAATAACCCCATCTCGTAATTTTTATTTAAAAACTTTTTTTGAAACACAGCATTAATATAAAATTCATCATTTTATTAGAATATAACAAAAAAAATAAACTCATTAATTTACTTGCAACATTTACTTGCAAAAAGTTATTGTTCCGTAATTTGTTCAGCAAATTATAACTTTTTAATGTGTTATATGATCGCAATTAAAGGCTATTACAACGGGTTATTACAACGTATCACTGATTTAATTTAACAATTTTTCATTCGTATTCATTGCATTACTTCGAGGCGCATAGATATAATGCTGAAAAGTGTCCGGTCGCTTTCAGTGACCGGGCGCACAATCAGTGTAAAGGCATGTGAATAGAGGGGGATGAGAGGGATGGAGGTGATAGGGTGAATATGGGGTTCACGGCACTTCATCAAGCAGCACTTTGTCGCCATGGCAACTCGTAATAACCGCTCCAGTTATATTTCAGACCGAACTTTCTCCGCTATTCTCGACGCTCATAATAATTCCGACGCATTTTATCGAAATGGATAAAAAGAAAGAGAAAATTGTTCTAGAATTCTTCTCCGATACGATGAATAATGACCACGGTGTTTTTTCAATTAATAGTATATTACACTACAAGGGCCGAAAGTTGAATTTTCGGCCCTGCGCGTCATGATGCCCCGAGGCGAAGCCGAGGGCATCATGACGAGCAGGACCGAGATTTCAACTTTTGGCCCGCGTAGTGTATACGATTTTTCTTCATAGCCGGTCGAAATAGTCCAGGAGCTAGCGGAATTTTAGGTGACTGATTTTCTTACGCCTGAAATTTTTTCCACGAGTTATTATGGTCATGTCTGCCAAATGTAGACAGGTGGCAGAGTCTGTCCGCGGGACATAGAGCGAACAGAATTTTTGTAACTTGTATTAATTTCCAAAGACATTGACTGATTTCATTACAGCTGATTTTTTTACAGTTGATTATTTAAACCATTTCAACAAGAAAAAATGAGTTGTCCGACAAAAAAGTTGGAACATGACCCGTGTCTGCCATTTGGAATTGGTAATTTTTTCTTTGACTCTTGACTGATTTTCTTACAGCTGAATTTTATTTTACAGTTTAATAATATATTAAGGATGAAGTATATAACCTTGTCCGACAATTTTAGTGGGACAGAACCGCTCTCTGACGTCTTTATTATGTTAATTAATCATCAATTAATGACTGAAGTATTTATGTCGGACAAAGGAGTCAAATTGTTCGAAATTTTATATATTTTTGATTTTCACACGTGTCTGACGAAAATATTGGGACATATTTGCTCTCTGACAAAAATAATGTTGAAAATATGATTATCGGACATGTGATATTATTTACTGAAGTATTTCTGTCGGACAAAGTGGTCAAATTGTTCGAAATTGTATATACTATCGATATTCACTCGTGTCTGATGAAAATAGTGGGACATATTTGCTCTCTGACAATAATAATATTGTAAATATTATTATTGGACATGTGATATTATTTACTGGAGTATTTCTGTCGGACAAAGTGGTCAAATTCTTTGGAATTTTATATACTAACGATATTCACTCGTGTCTGATGAAAATAGTGGGACATATTTGTTCTCTGACAAAAATAATGTTGTGATTATTATTATTGGACATGTGATACTATTTACTGGAGTATTTCTGTCGGACCAAGTTGTCAAATTCTTTGAAATTTTATATACTTTCGATTTTCACACGTGTCTGATGAAAATATTGGGACATGTTAGCTCTCTAGCAATGATAGTGCTGTGACTATTATTATTGGACTTTTCAGCGACATTTTGACAAATTTGCTATAAAATTTTTATTTACTTATTTATTTATACATATATATATATACATATATATATATATATAATATATATATATAATTCCATAATTCGAATTAAAATTTGATAATTTATCCCTCTCTGCACAATTTTATTGTTAAAATGTTTTGTTAGAACTTAAAATTTTCGTTAAAGGGTTATTTTTTGATGCCGTATGGCCTTTATTGAGCAAACAAAATGGCGGACCTATGACGATAGACCCAACGAAAATGTTAAACCCTTACAAAACATTATATCTCTAAAATTGAAGTGTGTAGAGGGGGTGGTCTTTTTGACGGAGAATGCCCCATATATATATAGTATAAAAATTATGCTATATATATAAAAATTGTATTTATTCATAGGTACCTTATATAAATTATACGTAAAGCTCTTAATTTAAAATTATTTGTCGAAACAACTGAGAAACTGTATTCTGTTAAGCCGCGTATAAGATTTTTCTGCTTTTATATCGTGTTGTCCCACCCAAAATGTCGGACGAATATATCAATGTCTTTCTGTTGGCATTTTAAAAGTACACCATAAAAATTAGCTGTAAGAAAATTAGTCAAACATTAATGATTAATTAACATAACAAAGACGTCAGAGAGCGGTTCTGTCCCACTAAAATTGTCGGACAAGGTTATATACTTCATCCTTAATATATTATTAAACTGTAAAATAAAATTCAGCTGTAAGAAAATCAGTCAAGAGTCAAAGAAAAAAATTACCAATTCCAAATGGCAGACACGGGTCATGTCCCAACTTTTTTGTCGGAAAAACTCATTTTTTCTTGTTGAAATGGTTTAAATAATCAAATATAAAAAAATCAGCTGTAATGAAATCAGTCAATGTCTTTGGAAATTAATACAAGTTACAAAAATTCTGTTCGCTCTATGTCCCGCGGACAAAACTCTGCCACCTGTCTACATTTGGCAGACATGACCATAATAACTCGTGGAAAAAATTTCAGGCGTAAGAAAATCAGTCACCTAAAATTCCGCTAGCTCCTGGACTAAAAGTACGTTATTAATTTTACTTTTTTTAACTTTAAATGTTAATAAGCATGTTTTTGATGCCTGCCCCCGACATTTGCGGCACGAGCGAAGCGAGTGCTGCTGGTCGGGGGGGCAGGCATCAAATACTTACATTCCAAGAGTCAAGTCTTGTCATATTTTGTAAAAATAAATTCACGTGCGTGCCAACGGGGTGACCGTTGGTATGTGTGTGCACGTGTGTCGCGCGGATTCGCACGCCAGGACGATCGATAAGCCGTCCGTCGTCGGGATCGCGTCTTCCGGCCGGTGCATTGAATTTAATGTGCTTTTCAAAATTGACCAAACACTCCATAAAGACGGCTTTAATTTTTTAGATAGGTCCTTAAAATACACAACCAAATTATTTTCTTCACAGTTTGACAGTGAAGTTTTGTGTTCTATCTGCCACTTTTTATACGTGTCGTAAACAAGATTGTATTGATCAACAGACTTCTTTGGCAACGTATCTGTATTTATTATCAATCGCGCTTCTGCATCGAAATTTCGTATAACTTCTTCCTCGTCTACGGATTCATCAGATGACATATTGACAGAACAATGTTGATGACTATTTTTAAGGTTAAAGGGCGTAAAGGTTTAAAGTTATAGAGAGCGCGCGTGTACTTCTCACAGGGAGTAAATGTTAAACTTTCGTCCCTGCTATTAGGGACGAAAGTACGTACTTTCGACCGAGGTATGAAGAAAAAAAATATTGAATGGAACAATATTATCAACGAGCCGCTATTGTTCTAAAAGAATGGAGAATTTTTTATATCCTTTTTGCGCTATAATCGCGATTGAAGATGAGACCGACAATTTCGTCAATATTTATAAACAAGATTCTCTTCTCCAAACATTCTATGAGACATTAAAGAGTTACAAGATTCTTATAGAAGTAAAAATTAGAAAAAATTTGGGAAGATGTAAAAAGTTGTAAATTAATAGGAGTATGAAATTTTTGTTATGTATGTCTATTATAAGTACACTTTTAATAATATTTTGGTATAAAATAATTTGATTTTGTAGTAAATATTAATATCGCTGTGTTCATTTTCTAGAATAGCATTTTTTAAAACTATAACCACGATAACTTGAGAACGGTTTATTCGATTAACTTCATGTTTTCACAAATGTTTATCATAATTTGTCTACATCGGTTCACGAATGTGTTTTAATATCACATAAAACTTGTAAACTACTCTCTTCTCAACTTAGGCATTTATACGGTTACGTAATTTATTTACCGTAGCTTCTGTTATTCCCAGAAGTCGAGCAACTTGCATTTGACTTTTAGTTAACTCCATTGTCACATCATCCTAGTAGATACTGCTGACTAAATAGGGACAGAGTTTTCGGTATATTTTAGTCGATTCTATCGATTGTAAGTGTTGTTTATTAAAACATATTTCCATTTTAAGGTATTTAGCAAGAATTTCTATCGTATATTTCCTCACTTCTGACGTCGCAATCTGAGATAATAGGTGATAGATAGCTGAGTGACATACATTGTTGAAAAATAAAATATATTAAAGAAATAGAGATGTTTGTCAAAATTTATAAAATTTATATACCGTATTCATATGGTATTATGTATCTTACAATTAGTTTTACAAGTGCAAGTTACTCTAATGCCCGTTTTCACCAACGTCGTTTAACTTGAACCTTAGTCAAAAAATTCACTCTTTGCCTATTTCTAAGGGAGACTGTTAGAAAGAGACAAAGAGTGAATTGTACTAACGTTCAAGTTAAACGATGTTGGTGATAAAGGGCATAAATCTAGTTAAATATTAAATATCGACATTGCATAAATTATAGGTATAATATAATGTAGTAATAAAAAGAATATGTGTTACGTCAAATCGATATTGCGAATTTCTCGAAAATCGAACAATTATAATAAATTAATCGCAATAAAAATATGCGACAAAATATTGTATTTTTTAGGCCAAGCACATAGTTCAGTTGAACGCGCTGGACTTCTCGGTGGAGTAAAGTTCAGACAATTGGAAGTCGATGAAAAACATAAGCTGCGCGGCGACACATTTGCCGATGCAATCAGAAAGGATAAAGAACAAGGATTCATACCGTTTTACGTAAGTTCAGCTTATCCAATATTTCTTTATTAATCGAATTGCTTCTTCCATTACTTCTATTTGTTAAAAAAAACTAAATAAAGAAAAAAATTAAATGTATTATATAAACGTGAAATAATATAATATAAATATTTCTGAAATAAAAATAATATTCCCAGAAAATTCTCAGAAATACAAAAAATTCTTGGAAATTAAATAATGCAATGTGTTTATTATAACATCACAGAAAAATATTGATATCGCGCTTAATAAAAATTTTTCTCTATAAATAATCTGTATAATTTTCTCTATAAATAAGCTGACTTCTTATCGTAGGCTGTCGCTACTTTGGGTACCACTGTCGATTGCGCCTTTGATCGTCTGGATGAAATGGGTATCGTAGCGAATCGTGAAGACATTTGGTTGCATGTGGACGCTGCTTATGCAGGTATAAATAAATTTTCTCATTTTAACATGAAAATAATTATGGATTCTTCAAATGGCAATTTATATAAAACAGAACTAAAACAAATCAATTTGATTATAGGATCCGCTTTTATCTGTCCGGAATTCAGATATTTAATGAAAGGCATCGAAATGGCGGATTCATTTAATTTCAATCCTCATAAATGGATGTTAGTTAACTTCGACTGCTCTGCCATGTGGCTTAAGGATCCGACATACGTCATAAACGCTTTCAATGTCGATCCTTTGTATCTCAAGCACGATATGCAGGGTTCAGCGCCGGATTATAGGGTAAGGTATTAAAAATCTATTACGAGTCACTTACGTTGATATTGTCGAATTTACATTATTTAATTAATAAAATCAATTTGAAAAACAATTAATAAATACTGTCGTTAATCTGTGTAATTGTCGTTACAGCATTGGCAGATTCCACTTGGACGTAGATTCCGATCTCTGAAACTTTGGTTCGTATTGAGGCTCTATGGGGTCGAGAACCTTCAAAAGTTTATCAGATCACACGTCGCTCAAGCACACGAATTCGAGGCACTAGTCCTCTCCGATCCTCGCTTCGAAATCGTGGGCGAAGTTCTCATGGGATTGGTTTGCTTCCGATTAAAGGTAAGTCAATTACTCTTCACCAATATATTTGAAAATAGGTCTTTTTAAACAAATATATGTATATGTGTTCAATATTGTATTTATTTAAAAAAGATGTCCATAATTTTTATATTAAATTTTAAATTAATGGAAGAACATATATTTAGAAATAATTATTAATTAATTAACAATTAAAAAATATTATGTACATCCTTTTTATAAAAGCGTAAGCAGAATAAATAACAGAATTCCATAATAATTCTATAATAATTTAAAGGGATCAAACGAACTCAATGAAGCCCTGCTAAAGAGGATCAACGGTGCGGGAAATATCCATCTCGTTCCGTCGAAGATAAAGGACACGTACTTTCTGCGACTCGCTGTCTGCTCTCGATTCAGCGAGAGCAAGGATATACAGTATTCCTGGAAGGAGATCAAGCTGAGAGCCAACGAGATACTTGAGGAGCAATCGGTTTCGAAGTGATGGCGCGCTCAGATAGCTCGCGGTTGCAGATCGTTAGCGCCTGCCACTTGCAACCAATCCTAGTTTCAAGTATTTCCTCACACCCAGCGGCTTTTGAGGACCAAATAGACTAAAGCGACGAATGATTAATAGGCGGTCTCAGACAATTCTGCAATAAAAAATAATAATTTTTGCAAACATTTTTAAATTTCAAACGGTTAAACAATACTCCAAAAATGCATTTGTTCGTCAAGTAAGGCATTCTAATTTGGAAGCCATTAAGTCAATGTGGCTTAATTAATCAAATATTTGTTGAAAATCAAGAAATTACGAATAACGGCCGTTGGTGAAATTTTTGAAAATTAACTGAGTAGTCAGAGTTTAAATGTGACATCAAATTGGAATATATAGTATTTTAATATTTTGGATCCAATATATTTCATTACTTTAATGAAATGTTATATGTTAATAATTTAACAGCTTACGAAATGGAGAAAATATATTAGTCTTAGACTTTTAATATATTGCACAAATTTTAGTTTTTTTTTTATTTTCTATATACAATGTATATTCACGTTTATATTTTATTAAGCACAACGAACATGTATATAAATATTCTACTTGTTACAAATATGTAACTGAAATTATATACATCGTTAAAATTATATTCCACTAAGCGCTCAACGTGAATATAATATGAAAACGTCGCCTATAAGTTGAATGCGTGATACTTGTTGTACTGTTATTTATGCACATGTTATTATATATGAATGTTTATATATTATACATCACACAAAATGTGTATTATAAAAAAATAATTTATTGTATAATGAGATAAAGCATTGGATACAAAATTTTGGCAAACGGATGTCACACGTAGTGGAAAACTTTAAAATACACCATGTAAATTTTATAAAGTGATGCGCGTATATAAATCTGTTTGATCATATTATTGAGGAAAACAAATATTTTATTTACGTAAAAAGTTCCATACGAAGAGGTACGTTTTAAAATAATTGCTACTTCAGGAATCGATTTGTGTGTGAGTGTATGTGTGTGTGTGTGTGTGTGTAGTCTGCTGGGTTATATGTTAACAATATAATAGGTGTAATGCAATATTATGTGTCTCCTTGTGCCACTTTTGCCGGCACACTATCAGTGTTACCGTATACGAGCTCCTTAAGCAACCTTGTAAGTACACTACGTAGTGAAAGTCGCGCGTTGCCATTACAAAGTTGCGCGTTGATATATAAGCGTAATTTTTGGCACAATATTAAAAATGCGTGAAATATTCTTTAAATCGCTCAATATCTCAAGTAAACATCGAATGCTTATTTATTATTTTGCAGGCGTAAAGAATTATGAGCGTATGAAATTATCTACGTGTAAAATATTTTAATTCGCTAATTAATATGTGAAGAGTGAGATATGACTAATTATTTAATTTCACGACAAAAGGTAATTTGCCAATCTGGATTTCCCACCGAAATGTTTATATTCCTTTTCAAGCGTCTACGAAGAATTAATAAATCTCGTTTCATATTTCCTCACTATTATAATCTTCGTACACGTTGAAATTGTATGTAGGTAGAAGATTATAGACGCATGTTGTGTACATATGTTACAATTATAAATGATTATAAAGTAAACATATTAGAGAAAGTTGTAAAATCGACGTATGTAACATATCATTATTGTATTCTCTATTTATACATCTATTTTTATTTCCTTATAGGTTTTCTCTAAAACTTGCTTTGAATCTCTACTTTTATCGCAAATATTCACTATGTCGTTGGAACAAAACTGCGAAGATAAATACTTGTAATATTGTAATAATGTCTTTCAAATGGCAAACGATTGGAACGATTATTATAAATGTATGTGCGCTAATATACTTGCTGTAACGTTGTGCTGCAACAGAGACAATAATAGTAATAGAATTAATCAACAAGACATAGCCTGTCGAAAAAGTTGACAACATTCGAATAATCTGAGGTCGAGATAAAAAAAGGATGTAAATTTAAATAATCATTAAGATTACTGCTGCGTTTATTGCCAAGCGATAATATGTTCACGAAGATAAGAATATCAACTAATAACAACAACTAAAAATACAGACGCCAAAACATTCATTGTTATTGAATTATAAAAAGATTTCACAATGCTAGGCAACTAAGGATTAAGCAATAATTTTATTATAGCTTAAAAATTTTATTAAGCTTATCATTTAAAAGCAACGTTAATCTGAAGCAACAATTTCGGTCGTTGTGGGACCAATGAATGATTTGCTATAAACAAAATGATTGTATTTTTGTTGTATATTGTTCGTTAAAAAACTGCAAAATGTATTATTAAGTATTATTATATGTCAATGTGATTGAAAATTTAACTATTAAACTGTTAATGTCGACCAAATTAGATTAATAAATGTACCAAACCACCAGTCCCACCACTCTTATTTCTTTTTTGAAATAATATACCCTTATCTTAAAAAAAAATGTCTATTAATTTACGAAATATATGAATAGCAACGCTTTGAGTACAAAAATTAAAGAAATATTAGATATTAAAACATTCCTGATTTGACATATGTGTGTGTTGCATGTATTATTAAAAATTATTTATATCTGTCAAATGAACCTGTCGGATTTATCAAATAATTATAGAGATTGTTGACGTGGCTAATCACCGGCAATGTAATTTACATCACATAAGATTTATGTTAATTAATATTGATTTAAATAATTATAAACTATATATCAATATATCGTTTAATAAAAGTAATGCACAAAATAAATAGATTTGTCAATATAAAAATATTATATTTCGATGAAAATATCTTGAAAAATCAATAAAAAATTTGTAACTTTATTCATTACGTTTTATTCTATATGCTTAATACCTTCTTCAATTAGATCGATATCAACTCGAAAAAAATTTACGCCTATTTAGCCACAAATAAGCTTTCTACAGTTTATGTCGTAACACCAACACTTGGCCCATTAAAGCAGATGATAATAAACCTTCGCCTTTGTGTCTAAGTAAATGAGTAATGTAAAGAGCAGGCTATGTTAACAAACGAGTAATAAATAGGCGTCTAATAAAATATAATATAATTATGTGTCATTATATGTAATACAACGATAACAATAATGATGTGTAATATTAATAACCAATTAAGAAAAGAAATAGAGAAAAAAGAGAAAGAATGGAAGAAAGGAAAACAAAGAGAAAATTTCATAAGGATATTTTTATGTCTCGCGGAAATTAAAATTATATGTATATCATATGAGAAGAAAATACTGTCACAATTCTAAAAATTTTGATGAGTTAACCTCATAAAAGTATGCCTAAAATGTCATCTATGTGTTATAAATAGTTTTATAACAAAATATCGTAATTGTAATTATCATATGTTGGGGTTATCTCATAATTTTATAAAATTAAATAAATTTGTTTTTTTCTCTCCTAAAATTTATGTATGTTTGAATAGTGACAGTATTCTTCTCGGGATCCGATATGTATATGTATAATTTTAAGGTACATTTGCACATATATACGTGTTTGTGTTTGCGCGCGCGCGTGTGTGTATATGTGTGTGTGTGTATACGTTATATGTATTAATATAAGTATATAATTATATTTGAAAAGAACTGACTATAAGATATAATATTCGTATAAAGCATCAGAATTAATAGAATATATTGTAGAAAAGTATATTATATTTTACCGAAGACCGGTATTATTGCTGCATTTCAAGTTCAGGTAATGGAAATGAAATGTATAATTTTATGATATACTGTACAGAAACAAAGTAACATATAGTGTCAAAGTGTTCATCATTAAATGAATGTTTAGGCCATTCAGGAACTTCAACTTCTTTGTTTTGTACACCACAAAAGTGTTTTACTGGTATTTCTTCGAGTTCATCTAATAACTCTCTAAACAAAAAATTTATTTATTGATATAACATATAACTATGTAACTATGCACAGACATTATTATTAAGTCTGTTTATGGCAAAAGATTTTACTTTATTCAGAAGTCAGAAAAATAACTTTACGGGATATTTTACACTAAATTACAAATTAACATTCCAAATTTTGCTCGGACCTTATTTAAAAATATTGATTATAATAAATTATAGACTGGTTAAAAGGAATCTATAGAAAGAAATTGAAATTTTACGTAGTAATTTATAAAAACTGACATTTCTATACATTTTTCTCATTTATGTGTTGATAAGACTTTGACTCCTTTTTGGAAGATAAGATAATGTGTAAATATTTAACATACTAATTAATTATAAGAAGTACATTAATTCATCATTTACCAATGTTTCATTGATCATCATTCAGTACAAATAAAAAATTCAAATATTTTGAATGTAATGTTTTGGGAAGTATAAAAAACATTTACTTTGTTTTAATCATAAACAGTTATTTGTAAATTATCTCCGTACCTTTGACAAGAATACACAGCGATATAATATTTGCAGAATAATATGTCTCATAAAACTCTAATAGCTTATTTCTAATGTTAATGTTTTTCTCCTTCGGTATTTTGTCCAATGTCTCTCTATTGCCTTCGCCAAATTTTGAATACGGATGATCTGGTCTCACAGATAAATAATTTCTCCAATTGATTAAATCGCCACTTATCGTCCATTAAATGTATTGTGTGTTCTAAATTTATATCATTTACCTCCTGATCAATCAAATTTTCCATAAAGAGAGGTGTTAAGAAAAACTGTGTAAAGTGAAAAAGCGCCTTCCAACTTATCCGGTCTTATATCGAAGTAAAACGTGATGTAATCTAAGCCTGTCGATGAGCTGCTCGAACCGCCATTCCACCACGGATATATATTGTAATTATTTCAGTGAGAAAATTTTTTTGGTCTCAAATGTAACATACGCTCGCACAAGTGCGCTAATCCAGGTAGATCGTCTGGATCGCACACATAGCCTGCAACATATTTCATCTCTAATTAAATAATCCTTTAAATTGATAATTTAGCAGTATTTAATTCCTAATTATTTGCGTTATCACAAAAAAATGACCAATTATATCCAGAAGGAAATGTAAACAGTAATCATACTATAGATAGAGTAACTCAAAAAAGGAAAAGTGCATAAAAAGTGCATCAAAACATTAAATTTATGTATATGCCGAAATACAAAGTTATTAAACAGAAATCATAAAAATCAAAAAGTAACACATGAAAAATATTAAATATATTAAACTGATGAAGAAGTGATGTATCTTCAGACTTATTATATTACAATTTATAATGTATGTACAGAATGATTTTATCAGAAAGTTTTTATGAGAATTATTAAAAACAAGTATATATGTAAAATCTAGCGAAATAATATAATTACCGATATTAACGTCCATTGCGAAAGAACTACTGGCAGTTGTTCGATTGCTTATTAAAAGAACTTTCATTTTATATTAGCGAGTTCTAAGCTCCTGTATTTTCGGTGGTCTTCGGTTTTTCCTATATCATCGTATCGATTCTCCACATCTTTATGAGTCGACATATTGGTCACACTGGAGCTACAGATTCGGAAATATTATTTCTAACATAAAGGAAATACAAATACAGACTTTAAGAATGTATAAATTTGTTTACCTATTTAACCATTATATCTATATTATCTATACAACAACGATGCTGAAAATATATTATTCTAACTGAAGCAAAGTTGTAACTTTTCAAGAATTATTTGCACAATAAACTTTTTTCAAAAAGTCTTTGAATCATAAAACATTTATAGTTACTAATAATAATACAATATTAAATAAAATATTGAATAAAGATATTTTAAAATATTAGGAAAAATTTATTAAGTATGTATGAATGCAACACTCAATGCAACACAATATTGTAGTATAAATTCAAACTGTTACATGGATTAAGTACGGAGTTACAATAGTTTCTATTTTGTTAAATTGTCAAGATAAAATGTTTTCCTTATTTAAGTCATTTTCTTATGAACAAAATTAAAATGTAAGTAGTGTTTCTCTGTTCTCTGTTCTTCGTTCATTTTCTCATTTCAATATATGGTTACATATATGACAAAAATATAACCAGAAAAGTAACATAAAAGGAAACAAAGCAAAACTTAACTTATTTATAAGATTACAATCAAATTATTAATGCAAAAAGAGTCGAATGTAATAAAGTACTATTAGAGAGTAATTTCAATTAAAATGTGTAATGTTTTTCATTGCCAACGTATACGTCATTTCTAAAACTTAATTTGTAATAATTGTTATCTGCAATTATCAGTTATTGAAAAACCTATCCTAACCTAACCTAACTACATGTGTCCGCATTTTAATATTTCCTTGAAAAGACAAGAATTTTGTATGAGTCAAACCGTATTTATTCTAAATTCTCAACAAAAGATATAAGATAGTAGACAAAAAAAGGTTATGATGTCGAAAGTAATATTGATACAATTAAAAATATTACGCATAAGACAGACATTGCCAATGAAAATATAAACCTACCTATAGATAATATAAAGTAAAATAATGCCCAGATATCATCAATCATCACAATACCGATAAATTAGTAAGAAACAGCGACAAATGCGAAAGATATTGATACACCAGTAATATTGAAAACAATTAACAAAGAGAACAATGTAAACTATCCCAGACGGTAGACACGTAAACTCATGACGATCGAGCGTTTGCGCAAATAACACGTAAAGCTGCGTCCACAAATACCTATGCTTAGCAATAATTGAGTTTGTTTCAGGCAACGTATTCAATATTTGTTACATTTATCCAGCAACAGTTTACGCCCAGAGGTTTCATTAATGTATAGTTTACAATTTACATATTATTGATGGAGAAACAATTTACACATTGTATACACACACATATATGTATTATATTCTATAGAGGACGATTTTTATCTTTTTTATCTCATGTAATATTTTTATTAGGGGAGTGTGAGTGGAGAATTTCTTCATAATTTATTTTCTTTATTTATATAATAAATATTTAAAAATATCAGTACTTTACCATATGAGAAAAATAGCCACAAGATTTGGGAAAGTCAAAATATATATGAAATTTTTGTAGTGTTTTTTGTGCCAAAACCAATTAAGCGGGAAGTACACACTTCTTCACAATGCATAATGTGTAAGCATAAGAAAATTGATTGGTCCATACACATGTGCATAAGGAAATAGACCAATCAGTTTTCTTATGCTTACGTATTATGCGTTATGCAAAAGTCTGTGTTCCCATGGCACTGTAATATAACAAACGATAAATAGACAAAATAAATTAAAAAATTCTAAATTATAAAAAAACGCAAACGAAAAGATAAAGTTTAAATAAATTAGTTATTATTAATTACTACAAACTCACCAATATATAAATAGTATTACATAGCAAAGTAATAATTATTTTCCTATTCACAATTATGTATTCAGATCAAATCATTTATTAAGAAATTATACAACTAGTCGAAAGTATATATTTTACATGTTTGTTGTTCTTTCTTATATAGAGCTTAATTATTAATAAGAGAAAAAGGAAGGCATATCTTTTCACACATTTTGATATATATCTGATATAAATAGTATACATATCTGATATATAATAAATAGTATATATTCTTTGAGATTCTGAATCAGGATATCTGCGGTGAGGAAATGACAATATAATATTTATTTGATTTTTATAACAATTTATTGTTATAGAAATTAAAGAAGAATTGAACATGATACAATTTATACCAATTAAGAACGTTTTTTAAGAATGTATAATATCTCTGAACTCTTTCCATTGCGAATATTATATGGAAATCACAATTGCATCCCAAGTAGAGGAATATTCCTAAATTATATTCAAATTATCTTATTTTATTTATATACATCTATCGTTTCATTTAAATACTTAATATAATTAATTTAAACTTTTATTTAAGCTTGTACTTAATAGACATATTTTATTTGTAAAGAAGGCGACGGAGATTCAATATGAAAAATTTATTATTATTGTAGTAGTATTTACTATTTCGCATATCTATTATTTATATGTTATTATATATAGTGTATAAACGAATAAAGATGATTTATATGTGAGCAATCGCGAGATCTCCAGGGAGAAGGGGGCCTATAATTAATAATTTCATTTGCGTTTTGATTTCATTTCTTTTATATAATTTTGGAATCTCTACAAGGACGTCATCGTTGGAATCTAAGGAATTTTTAGGAGAGAAAACTAAGGGCGAGGGGCTGATTGTTTGAGAAAGTCGAGAGGGAGGGGAGGGAGGCCTGTTCGCGCCGTTCGTGGAGCTCGCAGGAGGCTAGCTAAGCGGAAGGGGAGCGCGACGGAGCGCGCGTATAGCGCGTGATCGGCAGGTGACGGAGAAGACTGTCGCAGAGCCCTCCACGGCCAAGGGAAATGAGATGCCCCGACCGATCTCCACGGCACCGATCGGACCCGGAATGGCGAGGTCATCATCCCAGAGGTTCACCGGGAGAGCTCCGGTCGGTAGAAGTGAGGCCCGGCTGTCCGCAGCGCTCGGCGAAAATTTCGAAATGCCATTGCGAAGGCGCGGGCTCGCGAAGCACCCCCGTATTGGCTCCTGCACACAGGACGCGGCAGCGCGGCATTGCGGCAACGCGGCACCGCGGTAACCAATCACCATCTGCCTTTCCGTACTACTTTCAAAAGTAGAACGGAAAGGCAAGACGGTAATTGGTTACCGCGGTGCCGCGTTGCCGGAATGCCGCGCTGCCGCGTCTTGTGTGCAGGAGCCATATGGCTCCTGCACACAGGACGCGGCAGCGCGGCATTGCGGCAACGCGGCACCGCGGTAACCAATCACCATCTGCCTTTCCGTACTACTTTCAGAAGTAGAACGGAAAGGCAAGACGGTAATTGGTTACCGTGGTGCCGCGTTGCCGCATTGTCGCGCTGCCGCGTCCTGTGTGCAGGAGCCAGTAGGACTGACTGTATAGTCGTATACGACACTGCGCGAGTGCGCGACGGGGGGCGTTCAGTTCCCATCAGCCATCAGGACACCGCGCGATACGGCCGCGACGTGGATCCTTCCGACCTTCGATCAGCTCCGATCGTAATCGTATTCGGTCGCGAGCGAGCGTGATGTGTGTAATATGTGTAATCAAATGTGGTGTGATGTGGTAACGATATCGTATTCGTCTCTATTGAACGAAGGTACGAAGGGGACACGGTGTTCGCGAGTACGTTCGACGATCTCGCAATCAGAATAGCCGACATGGCCGCTTATCACGAAAAATGCGAGTTAAATCGTCGTCCAGCATGGTGTACGCGACGCTTGCCACGGAGCCTGCGTTTTCTCGTCGCCGTGTTTCGCGCATGACGGTGGAATCCCTGGAATATCGACCCGCGATCGAAGCCGGCGTTCGAAACAATTTTACATCGAAAGCATCCGAGTATCGTGCCTCCCCTCTCCTGTAAGTACGCAACGCTTCATATTCGTTTGACGCGAGTAATTGCGCTCGCAAACGCGATCGCCAAATCGCCATGTCGATGTCGTTCTGTCGAGAAGCTCGCGCGATTTTCGTCGCGAGCGCGATATATATCCGCCATGTTTCCCGTGCGTCGGTGCCGTTTTCCTGGAAGACGCTCGTCGCGGTCGTTTTTTTTTTTTTCGGGTGACGGGACAAATATTTATACGCGAGCGTTACTTCTGTTAGTAACTTACGATAATTCCACTACGTAAACGGAGATATGTAGTAACTTACGATAATTCAATTCCACGTAAATGAGGGAATTATCGTAAGTTGCTACAGAAGTAACGCTCGCGCAAACGTAATAATGATGAGAATAGTGAGTATATTATGGACGAATTACGATCGGACGCGATTATTATTATCGCTTTCTTGAATGATGTATCGAGGGGAGTTTCGCGTGTGATATATGCGAATTTCTCGGATCTATGAAATTGGCTCGACATTCTACGATAGTAATTTCAAAAATATACCGAGAGTTTTAACAGCACTTTTCATAGTTCTACATATAAAAACATGATAAAAAATAAACTAGTTTCACATTCCTTGTATTAAAAAATCGAAATAGAAAAAATGTGAACTTCGCGAATCTAGCACGGCTTTCTCCTCTGAAGTTATCAAAACGTGTTGACCAATTATATTTGACGAGAGTTCCCGATAGTTTTAATCGAATTCTCCACACATGTATGCAATTTCAAATCGATATCTTCCCATCAATTAACAAGTTTTGAACAATTTTTATCCGCGCCCAGCGATAAGTGTCGCGCTAATGATACGCGATTCTTTCCGTTTTCCGCGGTTCTAACAATTATTTTCGGCAGTTCTATAAGAGAGTTCAGTGTTTTATAATTATTGTTTTTTTGCAGTGGAGATGCTGGTATCCGTGCAGCAAGTACTGTAGTTGTCAGCTGGATTTTCGCTCGTGAACGTCGCCGCGTCGTGAGTGAGTACGCCGACAGAGATGCGACATCGGATGAGGACCACGGAGAAGAGGAGGAGGCCTGGGAGGCATCAGGGGGCTTATTACGGTTTTTGGGTGAGCTCACTCACTTTTCACATTCTCATCTCACGTGACTTTGTTCACCCGATTACAGAAGTGTCGAGTGAAACTGCGAGATCACTTAGGCACTTCCAGCTTAGTGATTTCACATTTTCACGAAACCGCGCAAAAGTATCTAAACGATTAAGAAATAAACATAAAAGGTTGGATTGTTTCTTAAAAAAGAGTACTTTTTTTATATCTCTCTTTCCCTCTTTTTTTGTAATATATTTTTCGAGCTGAATAGATTTAAATAAAATTTTACAAAAAGTGTTAATTCTGACTGTTAACTTTGTTAATTCTGAACTGCGTTCTCTTTTTCACTCGTCTTTTAGTTTATCACTTTATTCTTATTACTTAGGTTTATGTTCTTTACTATTTTAAACAAATACCTCTTTCTTAAGTGTAAAAGGCATTTGTTGTCGTAAGAGCAAAGTAATAATTTGGAACTCTACAATATTTTTATATTTATAATCTACAAATATTTTTACGAACGTTATTTATACATATATAATTTAAACACATTATAATTGTTTACAATAACGTCGTAAAAATATTTGTATCATTGCTTAAAAAAAAAAAATATATATATATATATATATATGTATACAGGGTGCCCCTGAATTCTGGTACTTTTTTCATATTTAGATAGAGCGAGCCAAACTGAGTCGAAAAGTCATGTACCATTTTGCAATTTTCGCAATAGTTGACGAGTTATTAATGATTAAAAATCGCCGTATTAGCCCGCCCACCGCCAATCCAAGCGCGCGGCGAGATGCGGCCGCCCCGCGGTCGGCGCGCGGGCAGTTGTTTATTACAAGCGGTGATGATTTCGCACGAGCGGCGCGTAACGCCGGGCTCCTGTCCTAAGCGATGATAGTTTCTCTCCTTTTTTTAAATAGAAATAAAATTTTCTAACAACATAGAACATTTTTTTGTGCGTACGTATGTACATACGTGTGTACATGCATACAGGAAAATATCAATTGTGCTGCTTAAAAAAGCGATTACTCAATTTACTTTTTTTTTTAGTAAGTAACGGTTGTCTTTAAGAAAGAATATTTTCTTGATAATAGTCTTAAAATGTACAAATTTTAGAAAGAGTCTTTATCATGTACTATGTACTCCAAAAGAAGAATTTATACTCCTTCAAAGAACATAATAAAATTTTATCAAAGAAAAGTCAAAATAATAAATAAAGTAATATGAGGACCCTCGAGATTAAAATAGGAGAAGGCTACAAGGGTCAGACGCAGATCACAGTGCGTAATATCAGAAATAAGTGATTTATTCGTCGTTTTGATACATTACATCGATCCGTACGTTTCGGCTCAGTTTTGAGCCATCTCTTCAGCGGCAGTTACAGAAATTAAGTTACACGTTCTCCGTACCGTATGGTGAGTTTACTGATTCAAAGTATCAGAAACATAAACCAATTGATCCATATCTGTAAATTTGTTCAATTATTGTTGAGATATTAAAAAGATCCCTTAGGAAACTCACCATTCGGTCTGAAAAACGTGGAATACAGAGCCATGTATACATAATGAATACTCTCTGCGAGAAGACTTGACGATCTTATCGACACGACACATGCACAGCAATGATATGAAAGGTCTAAAAAATCCGTGTCATTTTGAGACGGTGTCAAATCGTGCTTTGTTATAATTCTCACCGGTGTGTTGACCTACGACATGCCTCTTCTTGCAAGACCTTTCATATTATTGTGTGTCGTGTCGACAAGATCGTCAAGTCTTCTCGCACAGAGTAGATATTCATTATGTACGCATGGCTCTGTATTCCATGTTTTTCAGACCGAATGATGAGTTTCCTAAGGGATCTTTTTAATATCTCAACATTAATTAAACAAATTTACAGATATGGATCAATTGGTCTATGTTTCTAATACTTTGAATCAGTAAACTCACCATACGGTACGGAGAACGTGTAACTTAATTTTTGTAACTACCGCTGAAGATGGCTCAAAACTGAGCCGAAACGTACGGATCGATGTAATGTATCAAAACGACGAATAAATCACTTATTTCTGATATTACGCACTGTGATCTGCGTCTGACCCTTGTAGCCTTCTCTTATTTTAATCTCGAGGGTCCTCATATTACTTTATTTATTATTTTGACCTTTCTTTGATAAAATTTTATTATGTTCTTTGAAGGAGTATAAATTCTTCTTTCGAGTACATAGTACATGATAAAGACTCTTTCAAAAATTTGTACATTTTAAGACTATTATCAAGAAAATATTCTTTCTTAAAGACAACCGTTACTTACTAAAAAAAAAAGTAAATTGAGTAATCGCTTTTTTAAGCAGCACAATTGATATTTTCCTGTATGCATGTACACACGTATGTACATACGTACGCACAAAAAAATGTTCTATGTTGTTAGAAAATTTTATTTCTATTTAAAAAAAGGAGAGAAACTATCATCGCTTAGGACAGGAGCCCGGCGTTACGCGCCGCTCGTGCGAAATCATCGCCGCTTGTAATAAACAACTGCCCGCGCGCCGACCGCGGGGCGGCCGCATCTCGCCGCGCGCTTGGATTTGGCGGTGGGCGGGCTAATACGGCGATTTTTAATCATTAATAACTCGTCAACTATTGCGAAAATTGCAAATGGTACATGACTTTTCGACTCAGTTTGGCTCGCTCTATCTAAATATGAAAAAGTATCAAGAATTCAGGATTGTATATATATATATTATTGCTTTATTAATAACACAAATTGTATTAACAAATGTTTGAAAAAATAATTTTACAATCTTTGTTTCGATTATTTTTTATAAACATTAAATTGCTGATCAGTTTTAATTATTAAAAAATATATATTAAAGATACAATCTTACTAGAAATGAAGAGTTAAAGCTTTTATAACTTAGAACGTCGAAGTAGTATCAAGAGAAACTCCAAGATATGTAAAATTATATCATTTTAACAAGAGTTTCAAATTAAAACGATTCGTATCGCTTCGGGAACAAATTAATTTCGATTAAATTGAAATGTTCGATTAAAGATATCCCATTGAAACTGTATTTACAAAGAACGTTCGTAAATAAACGTATTAAAAACGATGACTATCTCTCTCTAACTGACTATATACTATTTTATCTTTAACTTTTAGATTTTAGGTATCCGTGTCGAAACGTTTATATACATTTTCAATTATTTTAGGAATGATCTAGATTGCGTTTTAATAAAAAAAAAATATTAACTTGACTTCTCAGCAAAGAAATTTTAATTTCAATTTTTTATGTTTCGCAAAATGTTTCAAAAGTATATAATGTGCGAAAGACTCATTATTTCTGCATACATACACGTAAATACAGATATGCACATTTGCTTGAGACAAGATCTGTTACATCGCGATCTACTCGTCACATTCTTAAACTTTAATTATGACACTGATCACAGTCTAAAGTTTCACGCAGTTTAATTTCGTCACTTTTTAGATTGATAATGCCATGCTTCGTGATGAGAATTGCTAATATAAAGATTATCGTGCGACATCATCTAAATGGCCCACGACATGATTTTTGTTGTTCGTGTTTATATCGTTTCTTTAATTTGAAAGTTATTTTTTACGTATTATTCAATGTTTTCCGCGATTATTAAATTATCCACTGTATACAGAACAGTCTTTTCTCTTCGTCACTCTTGTTTGATTTCATCTTTTCACCTAAAAATTTTGTGTCGAGTCCGCTCACGCGAATAATCTCGTATTTTTATTAGGTGAAATCAACGGTAATTGGGTGAGCTGCTCACTTCCGTCACTTTCACTCAATCCGAGAACCGTAGTAACCCCCCAGGTGACGGCGGAGCAACCGTGGGGTGAGTACTTGATTGTACGTGAATGTTCGTAATGTATTTGCTCGGGTGTAGTAGCTTTCAATTTTAGGATTGGTATTGATATGCTGTCGAATCCCTTCGCGTATGGCCGGGTCCAGTGTCTTATGTTTCTTATATTTTCCTCGTTGATCTGATTCGAGTAGTACATTCGCCAACTTATTCCGTTTTTCCTGTACTGTGCGTACTGTCCGATCATTTATATCTATAAAGTATTAATAAAAATATCTTACACACTCGAGCTTTTTGACCATCTTTATTGAAGTAGAACGCATTATCTCTTGTTGTTTTCTTGTTGTTTTTTTATAGAACGTGTTATCGGTTGTTGAAAGAAAAGCTAAGTAATATTACGGCCGATATTCCGAGCAATATTAGGATGTTAATAAAAAACTATATATAAAATTTAAATTTTAATCATCAAGCCAACGTTTTGACCTTACTTGGTCTTCCTCAAAGCATAAGGTGGTATACATTCAAAGTTACCATAAAAGTATAAAAATAAAATAATAATAACTGTTGGAGTTTACATTAGAAACATTGAAAAATATAGTCATCGTCGGTGAACAAATACGACACACAATAGAAACAAGGTACATCAGATGGTCGATACCGCAGAGTCAATGTTTACACTTAAAGCTAGATAGCTCACTTAAATTGTCAAAATAGGCCCTGTCTAGTATTTACCTGCCTTTTTTCTTTATCAAAATTTTTTCAAACAAAATAATTTGGTTTAATAACTATATACTATCCAATCCAAAATTTTTTTTCTTTCGATTATAATGATCATTTAAATGTGAGACTATTTTGATATTATAAACATTTGAATCAATTTTTTTAAATATATACATATTAAAAATTGTAGTTCAAGTATTAAATGAGGCATATTTAAATAATTATTATATGACATCTGTGCTACTACTTTTTAGATTTCCAAATTTTGAAGTCATATTGATGTATTTCAGATAATATTGATTTCAAAATCGATATTGGTATGTTAACTTTTTCTTCTTTCTTGTTTACTGAATCCTTGTTTGACATTTTCGTTTTTTTCTTTTTTGAACTTGCAGTTAAAAATTATCAAAAAATATTTTAAAAGAAACAATACCTACAGATTTCTCTAAACATTTTTACGTAAAATGTTAATATTTAATTATTTAAAGTATAAAAACTATTAAATTAAAAATATATAAATGTGTAAAACTTAAATTAAATGTATATAATTATTATTATAAATAATTTGGAAACTTGAGTTTGTCAATTATATTTTTAATATCTCTTCGTGTAAAGAAATTTTAAACACATTAAATTTGTTGCGGCAGACATTCGGATTTTAAATATTTTATACAACTATAATATATTCAATGTTAATGGTTGTTAAGGATCGAAAATAGTAACCTCGATGTAAGCATCGAGCCGCGAGGCTGATCGCTACGTGCCTGCTGTCAGTCTCGGGGCACGTATTCGATTCGGGGTTGTCGATCACGCCGCCCCGCGTGGTTGATCACGCGTCGATGTCGCCCCACGCACAGGTGCGAGCATGCCGGCGAGAATCGGAGCACGGCGCAACTCCGGACACGCGCAGTGTCTTTGTTCGCGATAACTGCGCCCCTCGCGCAACGCCGTCAATCATCGGATCAATCAGAGAGCGCCGCGTTCAGGATCTCTCCCCCGTTTCCGTCTCGAGAACTCTCCTGGCGGAAGAGAACGGCCTCGTGGCAGACTCGTTTCGCACGTCTCCAAATCAAGTGATTTCGGCAAAACGGCAAATATTCTGTGTGTGTGGTTTTTTCACCGATTTATGCGCGGCATTGCTGCTCAATAAGTTGTTAAAAGTGCGTGATGTCAAGGAACCCGAGACGTTCTCTAACACGTGCTCCTCCGCTCAACCGGGAGAAGCACGACTCCATATACTCCGAGTCGCCAAGAGCGGTCGATTGCTATCTTCGAGGGTGACCTTTCTGCTCACCAGGTGAGCTTGCCTCCGAGCAACTATCATCGCGTCGCGTTCGCGATCGTCGTCTGCCTCGTGGACAAGGGTTTCCGTCGCAAGGGCATCAAGTCGATGTTCTTGCAAGATTTCCGTATCGCGTTTGCGGCAGACAACAGATGAATCAAGATTTTCGATCGATTCGAATTCTGACAGTGTACGTGAAACGGTCGTTCGACATCGAGCCCCGATGCAATTCATTATTGGCCACGGAAGTCGTTTTCTTATTATGTCAAGACTCTGGCATTCGTCGATTTTAGTATGTGTATACAGATGGTCTATTTTTGACACAAATGAAATATTACTATGTAGTAATATTGTATTACTATATGCGCATCTGCGCATTTGTATTTAAATCATGGTCATGAAAATTAGAAAACTTTCTTAATTTAAATATGCTTAAAGATCAAAATTCTTTACAGATATATGAATTTTCAATAATTGAGCATAGTAATATTACTGCTCGATATTTTTATTTTTGAAATACCACTCCTTTAATTTTAACTTTGTATTTAAAATTGTATGTACGGTGTCTGCACAAAAACTTATATTTTTATATTTTTTTTAATGCAGATTTTTTTAACAGTGATATTATGCTTAATTTCTGATGTTGTAGATGCGATTGATATGATCTTTTCTTAACTTTACTAAATGACGAAATAGAGTTTATAGGTACTAATTTTGGTAAAAACAACCAATTTATTTTTTGTAAATACTGTAATGTTTTATATTCTGAGTTAAAAAGTTCAAAGCCATTTTTTATAATATTTAAAAAAATATTCAAATTTGTAACATCTCTAAATTTTATAGATAAAATATCAACACACAGAAATGTAATTTATACCTATGTCTGTTATAATTTCATGAATAATTTTTCTATTTAAATTTCCACTAGTATACAATTTTGTTATAAAACGAACACAATATTCGGATACTATTTTTTTTAATGTTCAATATTAATTTCACCTGTATCATCAATCGTATCTAATAATTTGGGTTGGCCAATAAGTCCGTGCGTTTTTTTATAAGTAAAATTTATAATTAAAAAACCGCACGGACTTATTGGCCAACCTATTAAACCTATTAGTATGAAAAAATTTAAAAGTATCTTTGACATTACATTTTGGTATATTTTGAGAGACTAATGTTTCATTTTGTTTTACAGAAGCATTCTGTAGAGATAATGTTTTAATATGTATATTTAACACATGTTTCCGTAAATAATAAATGTTATTAACCCTCAATTAGCACACATGTGTTAATTCGCACCACTATTTTTCGTTCAGCACTTTATATATTTCAATTTTTCATATAAAATTATTTCTTTTTCTAAAATAAAGTGCACTACTCGATTGCCAGGGAAATTTTACATAAATTTTTATTACAAATGACTGAAATACGACACTTAAAAGTTGTCAAAATCTCACATCGCGCACTAGTGTGGCATTTGAGGTGGCCCAACCGAGGTGTGCTAATTGAGGGTTAAATATATGTATGCAGTCCTTGAAATTACATTTAATTGTAGAATTTATAAGCAACTTGTGTCTTACTTTTATATGTAACATTAAGGTATCCATGGATAAAAATGTTTGTTCGCAGAAAAAACAAAATCATTGTACAAAATTATAGACTGGCATAGAACCAGCAAACATGTAACTTATAAATGTTTAGTGTGAAAGAACTTAATTAAATTAAAGTTTTAGAAAGGAACAATTAATTATTAGTTAATAATTAATTAACAAGTTCTTGTCATTGTAATTGTAGAACAAAAGATTCTTATTATAATTTTAAAAAATGTTATTTTTAATGATAATGACCATTTAAAAATGTTTTACACAGTAATACTGTCAGAATTAACACTTTTTTTCAAAGGACTTAGATACTTTACTTATTGTTAGTACATATTCTATATTAGGAATTATAGAATCCCATTTTGTAGTAAAATTATAAATACCTTTCTGGATTAGCATCCAAAGGTGTTCACTCATCATAGGATAGTTTACTTGAAAAACATGAAATGTTTTAAAACATATATTGATTGCCTCTAAAGTACTATTTGTTTTGTACAAAATATCCACTTGAACGTCAGTTTCTTTAATTTCATAAGGGGACCCAAGAATAATTATATACGGTTGCAACGTAATTTTTAGCATCAGCATGTTTTCTTGCTTCTTGTTTGATTATAGTCATATCTCTAGGAATCTAAAAATATGACAAAAATTTGTATGACATGGAACTTCAACAGTTGCGTTAGTTATAATTTTATAATAAATTTGTTTACGTTTTGTGCTTATGGAACAAGTGTCTGTGAAGTTGGCATATCATTTTCCAGCAGATCAAAAATAAAAGGCAGTTCTTGTCGCATGCAGTCGAGTTCTATAGTTCCTGATAATTTTTAGTAATAGTTCTGGTGATTTTACCCAAAAAACCAGTCGATCGAAAAATGATCTGCTAACTTCCCGTAGCAGATCATTTTCTAGCAAATTAAAAATAAAAAAGAGTTCTTGTTGCATGCAGTCGAGTTCTATAGTTCTTGATACTTTTTAATAATAGTTCTGTTGATTTTGCCAAAAAAAGTCTATTGAAAAAATTATCTGCTAATTTTCCGAAATCTCGGAGTTCCGGTTTATTTAAAATATTTTTCGAATAGTTCTGAGCATACTGAAGCATTTTCTAAAGAGTTCCCGACATTAGCAATGTTGTACGATTGTTTAAAAAATTAATACCGCCCAAAAACCGCGTACTTAGAAGAGAATAGTGTGATATGCTGTACGAAATGTCGCAGTTCCGGTTTATCTAAAATATTTCTCGAATAGTTCTGAACATACTAAAGCATTTTCTAAAGAGTTCCCGACCCTGGCAATGTCGTATGATTGTTTAAAAAATTAATAAATAGAAAACAGTGATATCAAAATGCTGTGGACAATTATAGGCTTTTGTGTGCTACTGGTTATAATTATGCTCGTGATGTGTAATTATGTTTTAGACGAGCAGTTTTGTATGTATATATTGTATATACAAGTACTGTTAATAATATGGGCCTTTTGTTCCTTTCGTCCCACTATGTGGGACGCCTCACGCGACTCCGAGTATTTAACACGTTGACTGCTAATTCTATGAGTTGACTCGTTGTTGCAATTTATACAGATTAGACTCCAGTTGTTGCGAAATTGAAACTTAGCGTGAACGCGAGGATCGTCCGCGAACTTTCGCGAAGCGCAAACCGAGCCTATTTGCCTTTTTTGGAGTAATCTCGTTGAGTAATCTCGATTTGTCTCTACTAATTTGATTATTTGCTGGTGATCTATTTTTTTTTTAATTATTTGTACGATTATTGTGTGTGCCGCTATATACGGTTGTTCTTCTGTTATAGAAATCTCGACTGATGAACACTTGTAGCTTGCAACAATGCTACACTGACTACACGACGAGTCGTTCGAACGACGATGAAATCACGTACGGAACGGAAATCACGTCCGTAGGATTGACGACGCGACCGGTAACGAGACGACGCTGCTTGCCGGAGGTAAGTGCCGTGACGGTGTCTGTGAAGTTGGCACCTCATTTTCAAAAATTGGCAATTTTATTAAGAGTTCCATTTGCACCCACAATAGTTCTACAGTTCCTGATGTATTTCATAAATAGTTCCGTCGATTTAGATAAAAATATAACGATTTAAAAAATGAGGTGCTAACTTCCCGTGGCACCTCAAGTTTCGAAATATTTATTTTTATCACGGAATTCTATAGTTCTTGAAGAGTTCTATTGTTCCTGATAGGTTTTAGCGATAGTTCTGGTCTTTAAGTATTTTTTAATAATTTTTTAATCTGACCGCTGGCACCTCAAGTTTAAAAAAAATTGATTTTTATCATGGAATTCTATAGTTCTCGAAGAGTTCTACAGTTCCTGATAGGTTTTAGCAACAGTTCTGGCCTCTAAATATTTTTTTTAACAATTTTTATTGTGACCGCTGGCACCGCACACGAGAGTAAAGTCATGAATCGCAGGCAGTTTTGATCGACTTTTTGACAGTTCTCGATAGTTCTCGCATAGTTCCAACAGTTTTTATAGGTTTTAGCAACAGTTCCGGCCTCTAAATATTTTTTTAACAATTTTTTACTGTGACCGCTGCTATCGCACACAAGAGTAAAGTTATGAATCGCAGGCAGTTTCGATCGACTTTTTGACAGTTCTCGATAGTTCTCGCATAGTTCCAACAGTTTTTATAGGTTTTAGCAATAGTTCCGGCCTCTAAATATTTCTTTAACAATTTTTTACTGTGCCCGCTGGCACCGCACACAAGAGTAAAGTCATGAATCGCAGGCAGTTTTGATCGACTTTTTGACAGTTCTCGATAGTTTTCGCATAGTTCCAACAGTTTTTACAGGTTTTAGCAACAGTTCCGGCCTCTAAATATTTTTTTAACAATTTTTTACTGTGACCGCTGGCACCGCACACAAGAGTAAACACGGAGGTGCAGACAGGCAGTTCTGGCCGATTTTTCGGTATTTTCGTACAGTTCTGCGATAGTTCTGAAGACCCCGGTAGGTTTCGATCACAGTTCCGGCTTTTAAATATTTTTTAACAGTTTTTTATTCTCAGAGTTGGCACGTCACCTTCAAGAGAACTAAGGAGTGCTGGCTTGTTTCGCGGTTTTTTTCGACATTCCCCGACAGCTCTTGCATAGTTCCAACAATATGTTCCGAAAAGTTTCCGTTTCTGGTCCCTTTAAAGGCCACTCCGGCCCCAAGAACGGCATGGCAAATATTGAAAATTTTTAAAGTTTAAACTTTAGGGTTTTTGATATCGTTAATCACGATTCTGAGGTCAGATTATCGAAATTTTGCACAGGGACCAAAAACGGAAATTTTTTGGAACATGTTGGTTGTGTATATGCATAAATTTTACGTCAAAAAAATCCAAGGTTTTAATGGAAAAATGCCGGCGGCCCTCTGCAGGTTAAATATCGGAACTGTGGCTAAAACCTATCAAAATTGTTGGAACTATGCAAGAGCTGTTGGGGAGTGTCGAAAAAAACTGCGAAGCAAGCCAGCACTCCTTAGTTCTCTTGAAGGTGAGGTGCCAACTCTGAGAATAAAAAACTGTTAAAAAATATTTAAAAGCCGGAACTGTGATCGAAACCTACCGGGGTCTTCAGAACTATCGCAGAACTGTACGAAAATGCCGAAAAATCGGCCAGAACTGCTTGCCTGCACCTCCGTGTTTACTCTTGTGTGCGGTGCCAGCGGTCACAGTAAAAAATTGTTAAAAAAATATTTAGAGGCCGGAACTGTTGCTAAACCTACCTAGTAGAACTCTTCGAGAACTATAGAATTCCATGATAAAAATCAATTTTTTTGAAACTTGAGGTGCCAGCGGTCAGATTAAAAAATTATTTAAAAATACTTAAAGACTAGAACTATCGCTAAAACCTATCAGGAACTATAGAACTCTTCAAGAACTATAGAATTCCGTGATAAAAATAAATATTTTCGAAACTTGAGGTGCCACGGGAAGTTAGCACCTCATTTTTTAAGTCGTTATATTTTTATCTAAATCGACGGAACTATTTATGAAATACATCAGGAACTGTAGAACTATTGTGGGTGCAAATGGAACTCTTAATAAAATTTCCAATTTTTGAAAATGAGGTGCCAACTTCACAGACACGATATTAAATCTGTCTAGCCGCTATCTAGAAAGAGATAGGGTAAGACTAGGATAACCTAGTTAGATTTAAAATTAATAAATAAATATTAACAAGGGAACCTCGCAAAGTGTCAAATTCTGATTTTAATATAACTTTGTGTATATACAGGCAGGGGTACTTTCACCTCTTAAAACCGTTATTGGCACCAACTCCTATTTTCTAAATTCATCTATTTACACAATCTGTATGTACAACAAAGTTATATTAAAATTAGAATTTGACACTTCGCGAGGTTTCCTTGTAAGACGATTGTAAACTTTATATATAGTAATCTTAGTTACAAAGAAGTAATGCGAGTTATATTTAATAGTATAATCATTTAAGGATTGATCTGATCGTTATTTCTGGCTTTTTTTGATTGATGTAACCGATGACCATTCCAGTCCTTAGCGTTCGTTAAAGTAATGCCTATAGCTGAATATATTTCCTTTTGGGTGTAATACATTTTCCATGCTTCTCAATAATGTTTACAACAACATCTACACAACATATACAATTCAATTATTATGTATAAAACTTTTTATCTCTAAATTAACATAGAATTACTATTAATAGTAATATGGAGAAAAGTTGTATTTTCTTACCAATAATGCAGTCGCAGATCGGAGTTTTTTTAAGGACAATTTTGGCATCAATTTTCTTTTGTGCTGTGCATATTAATGCAAGCTCCCTTGTCACTAATTTTTTCATTATGTTTGCAACACTTTTACTGAATGTTGTAATTGTCCACGCGTATATGTAAATGTCGCCATTTTTTAAGTGGTGCAACATTTTCTTTACGGTTTGAAAATTCATGTCTTGTATTTTTATGCAATTTGTTCGATTTTTTGACATTTCGCTGTTTAGCATAGTTGAGAAGACGCTTAAACAAATTATGAAAGATTAGGGAAAAATTGATGCGTTATAGAAGATAAATTATATTATATCATATATTGAATAAATACCGTGCCACGGCATGATGAACGAGATTGCTACTTGTCGCGGCAAGGTTTGGAAGAGTAATGTAAATTACTCACGGGGGTGATCTCCGACGGTTCAGCATCCGGCGTCCTCGGCGGAACCCGATGCTCTTCTCTTGGTTTCGCCATTTTTCGACTACCACACTGAGAAAAAATACTTCTTAAAATTATCTGTCAAATATTTGCTTCATTAATTTGCGAGAGATTTTTAAGACTATTAAATTGTTCGTTTACGTTAATTTATTGAATTTGAAGCAATCTTGATCATTTTTTTTATCAGTACTTAATGTTTTAAGTATATAACACTAGTTTGATTTTTAACATATTGAATAATATTTTTTTAGTCGACGTATAATTTATCTAATTCGCTGTTATAGTAATAAGCATTCGTATCTGCTAAAGTTTTGAATAATATTTTGCTTATTTTGCTTACAAGGTAGTACTCATTTGAAACACCCCGAAACGTCATGTTTCCTGACAAATTCAACCTTCGAGAGCTTAATTTACCAGATCCGTGAATATTCAATCGAGAACGTCGTTAGTTAAAGCCGAATTTCAATTTTCGCTAATATATAAGCAAGAGTTACGACTTGTCGAAATATAACTCTTCGCTCAGTTACTAATTAATTACGTTATCCGCGACACGGATATGGTCATGCGAGATTAATCGAACGTTAACGTCCCTTGGCCGCGTTTTGAAACGGAATTTGTCGATCGTCTCAGAAATCGATTTATCAGATCGGCGGTAGACTGTAAAAACAAGTGTGTTACTTTAACACATTTCACGCGTGTAAAGCTTGTAGTCACTTTTTACACGTCTACAGCCGTATAAATATGTAACACACAAGAAAGTGTGTATATTTGCAAGAACCATGTAGATATAACACACGAAAAGTGTGTTTTATAGACACGTACCTATAATTCGTGTTGTGCTGAATGCATATAATATGTGTAACAGCTTTTATGCAATAAGCTATAAGCAATAAATCAGAAATTAGAAGCTAGTTGTAAAAAGCTAGCTGACCAATCACGTTAATCCCTGACTTCCTTACAACTAGCCTTTGATTTCTGATTTACTTATAGCTTATTGTAGAAAGGCCTATAAAGCATATAAATGATTCATAAACGATCGATTTTTTAATAACTTTATCTTTATTATTTTTATAGCATCTCATCATGTGATTTAAAAAACTTCCAAATATCTATATAATTCCCAAGAAAAGCAATTACAATTTAGTTTACTTTTCTTCTCTTGACTAATGGTTTTCTGGATATATAATATAAACTTATACTTATTGTATCATGTATATAAATGAAAATTGAAGCAAATTTATATAAACAAAAAAATAAATTGTACTTATACAATACCATAAAAAAAACTTGTCAAAAATTATTTGATCGCGTCTATTTTTCTCTATCTAAATATTTTTTAATAAAATTGTTTCCATTTATCTCTACATTTTTAAAACAAAATAATCATAATCATTATTTTTATTTTTTTTATAGCATCTCATCATGTGAATTCAAAAACTTCAAAAATGCGAATATCTCTATAATTTCTAAGAAATGCAAAAATGCAAATATCTATAATTTCTAAGAAAAGCAATTACAATTCAATTTATTTTTCTTCTCTTGAATAATGGTTTTCTAGATATATAATATAAACTTATACTTTGTATCGTGTATATGAATAAAAATTGAAACATATTTATGTAAAAAAAAATATACACGATACTATTGAAACAAATTTATGTAAAAGAAAAATAAATTGTATCAATACAACACCTAAAGAAAAATTTTTGAAAATTATTTGATCGCGTCTATTTATCTCTATCTAAATATTTTTAAATAAAACTATTTCCATTTGATCTCTTTTTAAAACAATTTTTAAAACAAAGTAATAGAAAATAATAATTTGTGTTGTTTAATGTATAAATAGAATTATACAAGTGATATTTACTTGGATGCACAAAAAATGTGCACATATAGAGATATATTATTTTCACACGAGATACATTACGAGATCACATAAATACATTACTCATAAGACCGGGTGCGGTTGCGATCCCTGATAAATTTGTCTATAGCTGCATTTTCCTTTATTACTGTTCCTAGCACTTCATGGTCAACGTAGTTCATTGTATTTTTATATGCATTGGGGTAATTTGTATCCCAAACATAGTATGAAGCCAATAAACAAGCTACTGATTTGGAAACAGATGGCTCAACTATTTTCATCCTGATCTCATCTGCGACCACATAGGCTGCAGTAATAGCTCCCTCCAGTGTGAACATAACTAGTCGAGGTGAATCGCCTTTCGTAGTCATTAAATCTTGCGTGGAAGAGCCTGATAAAAAAAAAAAATATAAATTTTCTGAAAAATGTAATTTCTATATTAGTAATAATAGATCTGAAAATACATACTTCTTTCACAAGAAATAAAGGGGTTTTTCTAAATCTCTTGTTTGTCACAGATTTGTAGAGTTTAAGCATTATTTCGGCTTTACCTAACTCATTCTGTTCAATATCAAAGTGCTGTCCTAAGACTTCAATCATACCATCTACTTTTGTAATAAACTTTTCTATAGCTCCTTCTTCCTTTTTCCATTTTTTAATACTGCAGAACTCAGATAAAATCTGCATAGAAAAGAAAGATTCTTTTGTAGTTTTTCCTTAACTTACAATTAACCCTAACCCGTATAACATGTTTTTTTTACCCTGCAGCCTGTAACCATGGGTCGTTTATACCAGTTACAATTTTCAACTAAATAGTTGAATTAAATAATGATAATAGAAAATTCTGAAAAAATTCATATAGTATGTTCCATGTTTCTACTAAAAGCCCCCACAAAGCAATTTTAAATATTGTTAAGTTTAGTATTTTTTATGATTAATGTTTGGTATGAAAAACGGGTCATTTACGAGTTTCGTAGAAAAAGCTCGGATATGAAAGACTCATCGTAACAAGATTAGGGTTAATTATTATGTTAAATATAAGAAAAAATTTAACCAAATAAAATCTTACCAAGGTGTCCAATTTGCGATGTGGATATTTTTCCACCACTTCAGAAATTTTTTTCGTATCATTCTTAATCCATTTTCTCCGTTCAGTGAAGGTCTCTTTAAGTAAATACCGCACGTGAGGAGTATCACCTTTGTTCTTTTCTAACTCTTTTAATGCAGTTTCTATGTCAGTTTGTATAGGCCTGTAATAAAACAATTAATTTAATAAGAAACTTGAATTGTGCAAATTTTGAAATAATGGGTGAGAAAATAATTTACTGTTTATCTGCGACTACAGATGCCTGCCTGATGATTTCTGCATACGCAGATCTAACTGGCTTAGGAGAGGCATTATTGTATCTTCTCTTGATATTAGCTTTCCGGTTTCTGATGCATGTGCTTAATTGTGTTTTTACTACACCCTGTAAATAATAGACCATAATACAGACATTACAGAAATATATTAACAAAGAAAATAATGAAACACAAACTTTTCATCTGTAAAAATATATACTTACACAACCACCTTTGCCACCTTTCAATTCAGGATAGGCTGCAACGATGCTTGAAGCGTAGTAAGTAATCTCTTTTTGTAGGTTGGTTGTTAGTTATAACTGATAGATGAGTAGCCCAAAAGTAAATAAACGTTTTTTGTCCTTTCATTAAAATCAATTTTTTATTTAACAGAGTATAGTGTTAGTCATATTACAATATACAGATATTTAACCATTAGGTATTTATTAATATACTGAAACGTCTCTAGCGTAATGTGACGGATACTAATATATTCAAAAGCTGTATTTTATCGGAATGACTGATTTTAATTTATTAATGCTGAAAATTTTTATTTTATTCTTAGTTTTTTTAGAATATTTATTTTATTGGAACAAGTAAATAAACGTTTTTTGTCCTTTTAGTATTCCAATTGTTTTTAGTATGTTTTCCAGCTCGGCTGTTAAGGAGGTTCGATGGCTTCATCGGGGGGAGTAGTGGGACGCGGGGGTTCTGGAAACAGCGCACTAGCGTTTGAAGTAGTGGGAATGAAGGGGATTGCTCTGATTGGTCGCCGCGTGTATAATGCGTGCTGCTGTTCACGTCGTTCACGACCATGACAGTCTATGCAGACGAAAAATCAAGCAATTTATGCTTTAATAATTAATTTTTCTACGAAATGTGCGGTAACCTTCCCCTTTCTTTCGCTCATTTATTTGTAAATTATTAAGTTACATGTGCAAATTTCTTTTTCTTTATCATTTGCATTTTTTCTTGCACTTATTTCATTCTGAAGGTATACGCAATATGTCATTTCCCATAAAAACCATAAGAACCTATGTTAAAAATGCAGCCAGTTTCATGCAATTTTAGTATGTTGTTCTGGAATGCAAAATAGAATTATGTGAATTTTTTGGGAATTTTTCACCGTCCCGTTTTGAAATAAATCTACTCCTAAAATTGTACTTTTTAGGTTTTTGGAGTAGATTTTTTTCAAAACGGGACGGTGAAAAATTCCCAAAAAATTCACATAATTCTATTTTGCATTGCAGAACAACATATTAAAATTTCATGAAATTCTCTGGATTTTGTTGTAGCCATCGAACCACCTTAATTGGGGAAGAGGTGCTGGATTCGGTACTGTGTCTGAACCAAACTCGTTTATTTGATGACATCTGTTTGATGTTTTTGAGTTTGACTCAACATTAGCCTGAACAACACAATGCAGCCCAATAAACATTGACATGATTATAATTATGTAGATTAGGGATGCACCAAATAGTAATTATTTAGCCAAATAGTAATTTTTAACTCAATTATTCAAGTTCTTAAGGAATAGAACGTGAAATAAAAATAAAACGTAAATATGAACGATGTCAACATTTATTATATTAATACAACAAATACACATATTGTGTTACTTAAATAAACAATGTCCATAATAAAAAACTAGACAATAAAATAATGTACTTGTTCCAATAAAATAAATATTCTAAAAAAACTAAGAATAAAATAAAAATTTTCAGCATTAATAAATTAAAATCAGTCATTCCGATAAAATACAGCTTTTGAATATATTAGTATCCGTCACATTACGCTAGAGACGTTTCAGTATATTAATAAATATACCTAATGGTTAAATATCTGTATATTGTAATATGACTAACACTATACTCTGTTAAATAAAAAATTGACCAGCGGCCGGACGAACACTACGTACGAGTTCTTTGTACATTTATTTCGTGCATGTCTATATACAGAAACTCTCTCTACAGCAGTATTACTCCTATGCGCGAGAACTGGTCAACTTTTCGTTGAATAGAGTATAATAATGTATCCAAAAACTGTACTTTATCGCAATGACTGATTTTTATTTATTAATGTTAAACAACTTTATTTTATTTTTTTAGAATATTCATTTTACTGGAACAAGTACATTGTCATATTCTCTGGTTTTCTATTACGAACATTGTTTATTTTAAGTAATGCAATATTATCTAATAATAAACGCTGTTAAAATCATTCATATTTATATTTTATCTTTTCACATTTTACTGTTTAAGAACTTAATTTATTTAAAACTTATTATTCAGTTGCTGAATACCGAATAATACCGAATATTCAATACATCCTTAACACGTTCCGTGTCAGACCGATTTTTTGCTTCTTGCTGGAACACAATAGGCATATCGATGATATTTACGTCCATAACCTCTACTGCTTCTTTCATCTCTTCGTTTTGTGCACAATTCATATTTGCACTGTTTGTAGCAACAATAGATGCTTCAAAAGTAGAAATAACATCCACCAATAAGACCGTAACATCAGTGTCATTACATATTTCGTCGTCGTCTTCAATGTCAACGAGCCTGTTTTTTCCCGGAATAGCTTTTTGTATAGAACAATTTCTTTTCCCTTCATCATATTAGAATGGACATGATCTGAAGCACAGGCCTTGTTCAAGGCTCGGCGCAAACACTCGGCGTCGGACAAATATTTTTCTTTTATAAATTTGATACGTTTGTATCGTTCCCCAATTATGCAAAAAACTTTACGTTCCATGTTCACAACTTCGTTTGAAGTTGAATGTATATCGAAATAGCAAAAAGTATTTGAAACTAAGGAATATGAAATGACTGGAATAAAAAATATATTAATAATAATAAACACGAAAACATATATATATTACACTAAACTAAGTAAATGAAATCACTGAATTATATAACTGCAAGAACTAAATCAATGAGATCACTGAACTATATATTATACTGCAACAACTAAATCAATGCAACCACTCTCGAACTCGTATCACGGTCTTCTTCTGATTTTACGTATCACGTCAACAGGTAACCAGCAGTGATGCAAACTCGAGCCCGCGCACGGCCGCTGGTAAAGGCCTTCACACATAAAATGTCGTAAGGACGTAAAACGTAGGCGTAAGAAAATCGATCAATCCCAATCAAGTATTTCCCCCTACTGTGGTTACGGACAGCACAATACTTGATTGGGATTGGTCGATTTTCTTACGCTTACGTTTTACGTTCTTACGCGATTTTATGTGTGAAGGCCTTAACAGTGGACTAGATCTAACAACGATCGTTGCTAAGCAACGATCTTCTTTTTCCACTCTTGTTGTCTCGCTCGCTCGTGATCGTCATATATTCGCGGCTTAAATGTGTAATGCCCGCTAAGCGTGTAACTCTATTAATGTGTTGTTTCTTCCAAATGTGTTAATCTACGGTTTGTGTATTAATTATACACACATTATATGCATTCAATTTACTGTGTTATAATCTTAACACACATGAAGTGTGTTATCCACTATTACACATCTCGTGTGTATACATCAGTACATTTCGTATGTCGTTTTAACACATCTACAACCGCAGCTGTGTTGTTAAAACACACCACACACAAATTAGTGAATTGTGTGTTGTTTTTACTTCAAAACACGTTATTTTTTACAGTGAATATTAAAACATCGTATATTATCAAGAACAACATCTGAACTTCGGTTGAGATCTCTCCCCCTTTTTCCGCTCCCTTTTTTCACTCGTCCCAGAAACGCTCGTTAACCCTTTCAAGATGGTATTAATTTAGGGGACAGTGGAAAACTTTTTATGTTTTTAGTTTTTTAAATCAATATTTACTTTTTAAATCAGTATTCACTTTTATGCTGTATCGCTGCAGCTTTCTGATTGATTAATTTTTATGTTTTGAGAATCCATATTAATTTGGATTTCTCTTACTTGGCTCCTTATTCTGCTCCACTCGACATGCTTATCAGAGAGCGCCTCATTCAGAGAGCGCAGCCGAACATTTTTTTAAAAGCATTGATAAGTACTGCTACCTGGTATCTTTCTCTCTTATATCCTAAATTGCAAGTTGGCCCATACTCCGATTTATAGAGGGACTCTATCAGAGCCCCTCTTAAAAAAGAAATGTATATAATTTTACGAAACAATGAGAAATTTATTTTCTCAAAGTTTTGAGAATTAAAATTAAAATTACCTTTATTTAGGGAGAATACGTTTATAACTGTTATTTAAAATCTGATTTAATTGATATTATTTAATTCTTGTTTATATACAATTGTAGTTAAGAACCTGATTTAAAGGAAGGATTAATTCCTGTTTCAAAGATTTGTTGAAGTTAAAGTATATAAGTCAGAACTTGATGAATTTGCTCGTGTAAAAACTGTCGGTACACTCTAAGAAATATGGGTGTGAATTTAACACCAATGGTGTGAATCGTAATACCCGTCGTAAGCGGTGAGATCCCAATTTTTCCGACTTTCTTTTATAAAATCTCCACCAGTCGACAAACAGTGCCGTATTGAATTCTTCCAGTCGTTATTAATATTATTTTTTATTTTATAAATGGAGGGGTAAAAATCACAGTGGTGTAAGTCAAACTTTTTTAAATATTTTCTCGTGTGCATAGATGAAATTTATATATTGTACAGATTGCATTTTTGCACACGAGAAAATATTTAAAAAAAAATTGACTTACACCCCACTGTGGTTTTTACCCCTTTATTTATAAAATAAAAATTTTCTAAAATGTAGTTTTATAAAAAATATATACGCATTTTATATGCAATATACATAAAAATTGCTTTACGTCAAATATTAATGTTATTTTTTTACAAGTTTTTCATTTTGTCAGTTATAATTTTTTGAAGCACCATTGTTTCGTGCTCGGTCGGAGATTGGGAAAGAATTTCTATGAATTTAATGTTGTAGTATTAACACAAGAAAATTCAAAGACGAATAACCCTTATGAAAAAATACTAATCGAGTTTAAACGTTCAAATGTATATAGGTGTTTCATGAATGTTACACTCAATTTGATAGTCATTTCGGTTCATCAACGTAAATAAAAATAATGTATTTACTGATTTTACTTGTATTGCTACGTGTTTTCCATCAATAGCACCTATGCAGTGAGGAAGATTCCATTTTTCATTACATTCATCCGCTATACGCAACCAGTCTTTTTGATGAATGATTTTGGTGTAGTAGGATCTTCGACAGATACTCGAAGTGTCCTTTGTCTTCAGTTTTGTCCTCATTATTGAAGTTATTGTCAATTACATTGATAAAACTTACATCCCCAATTACTATTGTATTGTCAGTGATTATTCCATCATAATTCAGTTGCATGATAATTTTAACAAATTTCACTTTCTATCAGGGAAGCAGTTCTATAATTCTTCTTATCTAATCTAAATAAAAAAAAGAAAAGGAAGAAAATATGTATATGTATAATATTACCTAAATACTAAATTTTACATCAATTTTGTGTGCTCGGTGATTTGCGTTGATACTTATCATAGTATGTCAATCAGAGACTCGAATTTCAGTTCGGTTCCGGTTATATGGTTTAATAAAACTTCAAGTAATTGTTCCAGTTTCAGTTTCGGTTTCTTAGTAAAGAAAATCGAAACCGTTAAAATTGAGGTCTATAATTTAAATACTAAATTTCACGTAATTAGACATTTTTCTCTGACAAATTACTAATTTTTTAAGCAATGAGTTATTCACTTTTGCTTAAATATTAATTTTTACGTAATTAGTATTTTTTTGCTAATTAAATAAAAATTTAATTTGTTGTTAAGGCTGATTTATGCTGTATAATCGTTTGTGGCCGCTTGCCACTTACGCTGGGGCGTCGCGCGCCCTTCGCAGAGGATATGCCGGAGCGTGAGAAGGATCGACGAGTGATCTGAGAGACAGATATATGTAATAAATAGGTCGTTTATTCTATGTCCTATGATACAGATGTAGGTGTGTCAGTGTGTCGAAGAAGGCCCTGAGAAGGGCCGTTTGGGCTCTTCAGGTGCTGTGGTCTGGCCAGTGCTTCGTAGTCGATGGCCTGGTGTACAGCATCTGCCCTCGATAAGGCGTCGGCTACGACATTGTCTTATCCTGACACATGTCATATGTCCGTGGTGAACTGAGCCGTATATTCGAAGCGTCGTGTCTGCCGTGGTGAGCTGCTTGGTAGGTGATGGCGGCAGAGGCGACAGGAGTGGAGGCACCGTCCATGATAGTTGAGGAGAAGTGTAGCGCCGGACTCTTACGTCCCACGTTGAGTGTGCGTGGAGGACGAGTCAGTCGTACCGGTGAGAGCTGGTTTCCCCGTGTGGCCAGGACGGTAGTCCAGGGGCCGTTGAGGGTGTCTCGTTGTCGGCAGGCGAAGTGGCGCAGCTTGTCTCGGCGGTGGCCGTAGCTTCGGCGGCGGCAAGGTGGCGGCGAGATGTAAGACTTCTCCTGGTCTTGGCGGTGAGCCTGCGAGCAGTCGATAGCTGCTTAGGCCGTCGCTGTGTGGCCTTTTATTCTTCCCTGTCGGGAAATGAAACGCGAGAAAGTCTGCCACCTATCGGCGGCACTTTCGTATAGCTTCGCGGGCCGTAGTCTGGCCCACGCGCTCGGCGCGTGATCGGTGGTCGCGCGCGCGGCGCGCGTACCATTTCGATTGTGCGGTCGGAAGACCGCCACATCGTTGATTTAAGCCGTAATCCCTAAGAACTTTTCAAAAGACATTGGACAAGTTTTTATACTCTTTGATTGCTGCTGAACGCATTTCCTCCCATGAGTTTAAGGATGTTTTATATAGTTAGGCAAAATGTGTAACGAAGTTGATGACAATTAATTTAATATCATACTCTGTGTACTCTTTCAAAGTTCGGGGCCAAATTTCAAATCGATTCACAATTTAGATAAAAAGTTATCAATTCTTGAATATCCGTTTTACAAAGGGTTTTACAGAGAAAAATGTAAACATTAAAAAATGTAACCAATATAATAATATTTTACACACAAGCAAATCATCAACAAACAAAAATATAGCAACAAAATTTGAAACAATTTACAACAGATTTTTTTAAATTTTTTTCTTTGAAAAAAATAGTAGTAACAGTTATTTACAATCACTAAATCTACGTCTTTTACGTTCTATTAGATGTTCCGTAACTATTTATATACATTTTTTTGTCTTTGGATCTCTGGAGAATTAATATCAGAGTTTTTAATATTTCCTGCATACTTTTGGTTGGGACGGTACCTATAGAACATCCTTAAATTTCCGAATATTGCATAGGCATAATTTGAAGAATAGTCATTAATTGCAAAATTCAATGCTTGACTAAATTTTTTTGAGTACTTTATTTTGATGCATAGTACGAACCAAAGATATTTGAAAAATATCATTCAGCATCTTTTCTTTGTTCTTTATGTATTTTTTTATCGCTGTAGAACGCTTCTTCTCCCATGCATTTAAAATTTCAAATATTGTACCTATAAGCATCTGGTCAGTCATTAAGTGCAAGTGCTTCATCAAATTTTTTGGAGTACTTCAGTTTCGTGCACAGTACGTATCAAAGATACCTGTAAAATACGTTTTATTAAAATTTTATTCAGATAAAATAAAAAGATAAAAAAAAAATCGCATATTATCGCTTCTAGGCTTCATCGTTTTTCATTTTCAATTGCTTTGCAGTCATTCGAATTTGCTATATGGTGGAATAACTGGTTACACTTGAATAAGTAACACAGTAGCGCGATCAGACGGAGTAGAAACGTTTTGTCTCGACGATATGTTCAGATATTTTCGAGCGAAACGTAATTTTACGTTTCTTAGGATATTTAAAATGGATCACGCCGTATGCGATAAACTTCCGTTTAAATCGGCGAAACAGAACAGAGTGTTTTTGTAGGGACACACTCTGTATATGAACATTATGTACACGCGCATTGTATGTATATGAACATATGCTCTCGGTGTTATTGATATTTTCATTTGACCGAAAGTGAATAATAAAAAATTACAAACTTTTACTATACATGTACTATTGATATTTACAATATAAAATGTACATATCCACATATGGAGGGGTAAAAACTACAGTGGTGTAAGTCAAAAATTTTAAAATATTTGACTTACACTACTGTGGTTTTTATCCCTCCATATATGTACTGTTTGTATACATATATTTCTAATATAAAGCAATAAATATATTTATAGTAAATTTTTTCTCAAGTGTACAAAAACAATATTACAAATTTAAAATTATGTCATTTTGAATGTTAAGAATGTAAAATGAGTTTCTCCATTTTTTATTACGGGTCTATTTTTGTGAGAACGCATTCAATATATTTTTTTCGTCTTTCCGGTTTTAATTTACAAATGATACATATGATACACGGAAAAAAATTTACTTGTTTCAAATAGATGAAAAAACGTGGTTACTTTCTTTTACGGAGTACATCCATATAGCGATGATACTTCGTCAGACAAGTACCGTGAAAGAAAAAAAGGACTAGCACGTCGGTGGCGAGCGCAAAGAAATCGTCTGCGCTGCACCGGCTGCACCGAAGCGACCGCGTGTCGTTGCATTCTTTCCGACTCTCTTTTCTCGACTTTTCTTACACGGTATTTAATTTGAGCGCAGATGAGTCGACGACGGCAAACACGGAAATTGAAGAAGCACTCGGGAGCTTAAGCCGACGTCGGTCATTGACGGCTGCGCACGAGTCGCGCGATAGCAATCGGCCGCGTCTCTCTCCCTCCTTTTTCCCTTTCATTTCTCTGTTTCGACTGGCGCGATGCTCCGCATTCAGGAGTCATGATTGCACTTGTCAAAGAGCAAACAGTACCGACGGATCCTCGACTTTGGCGAACACCTTGCACAAAGCTCAAATTCCGAATTGCTCTATAGTGGTGACCTCACTTGTACCAGCAGGTTCAACGAGGCTTTTGTCGTACCGCCTAACTTTCGGAAAATTCATAGAACGAGATCGCAAAACCGTGTAAACCGTGTCATTGATTTAATCCTTTCGTCTCAGTACTTCTTGTTAAACTTATTATAATTTTTATCTTATAATCATAATAAATAAGTTTTCTTATTCAATTAATATTACTCCATTTTACTGAAAATCACTGGGAGATATGTAATATATTATTATTACTCTATTATTACTCTTTAATTTTTTATTTCATTCATGAATTAAACTCATGAAAAAAATGTGAATGATTTTCTCTCGCAAAAAGCACGGCTTAAATCTCGTGAAGATCTCAATATGTTTGTTAAAAATTGACAAATCTTCGTCAGGATGTTGACTTAATAATCAAATAAAAAATTAAAATGCGATCTCAGAACTTTAGCTTACGTTTATTTTCACTAAGATATTAATTCCATTGTGCATAATGCATAATGCGTGTTATACCTAACTTCCTAAAATAATATAAGCGTGATTATACCGTGACTGACAATGAGATTGCGACCATTGTTACAGATGGATAAACAATCGTTCCGATGTGTAAACGCTGATCCCTTCATTTTCCGCAATCAATCGCAATCTCAGCGCGTTTTATTATCAGCGCCATAATATTCATGGCACGGATAACTAATTAGTCGGGCAAAGACAAAGTCAAAGAGTTTTCCGGGAATAAAACTTTCTCTCTCTCTCTCCATCACGAGAATAAATTACGCGGGAAAGACGCTCTTAGAGCAATGCAAAGAAATTCTGAAGAAATGTGCGGATGCAAAATTAGCTCCGCTTCTGCTGCATGCGAAAAAACGAGGACATAATTAATTTATGAAACGCGAATTAAACAGGAAAAATATGCAATTGCTTAATGCTACTTCTTAGAATTAGCGGGATGGAAATGAAGATCTCTAATGAACGAAAAGAGAATACAAAGTCAAAAAATTAACGCTCCCCAACATTAATTTTACACATCTTTCGCAAGTTGTAGTTGCATATCTTTACAGATTTTACTATTCTAACTAATTGTAAAATAAGTAAAATAATTTTATGTTTCCAAGCTTCTCCAAACTCCTTAGTTGGAGGGATAATAATAAAATGAGTAGAACTTATCGGTTTCACGTAATAATAATAGAAGAAAAAAATATCAATTTGAGGCGAATAAGTGTGTGCCTGACTGTAGTTTGCGAGGAACATGCAAGTATGCCAGGATCGATTTCACGACCTAATTTCTATATATGAAACCCGAAGGATCGGCTACGGAATTAAGGCCGTGCGGCGTTCCTACATCGCGCAATTTCCTCTCCGACGCCTTTCCACCGCCAATTTCTGCGAATTTCTACACTATGCCGTCTAGAAGCTGAAAGGATCTCTAATTTTCTGTTGCATGAATGGCCTTTATTTCCGGTTACCTTCTAAGAGAAACGGCAGATCTCTCGCGAGGTGTTAAAGGATTATGCAAGAGTAAACGAAAGATACCGAGTATAAACAATGCGAATATTCATTGTTTTAATTGTCCTTTTCATAAATCATGATTTATGGCCGTAGAGCAACGGAATGCATCTCGGAAAAAGCAGAAACGTTTCCACGTTTTATGTCTTGCGTCGTATCAACGATATTTATTTTCTACGGCAGACGAAAATCCACGTATCATCTCTGGACATTATAGTACGAGAACGATAAATCATCAGCGTTTTAATTATTTCATTTCACGGTGGACGCGGATAAATCACTTCGGGCGTGAGTTCGCGCGCACGTTGTTTAATTTTCCGTGGTCTTATAATTACTCGCTCACTACCTTTCCGGCCGAACTTTTTTTCTCTCTCTCTCTCTCTCTCTCTCTTTCTCTCTCTCTTCCTTTCCTCCGTTTGCCTTATTGTCTTCCGTACCTACCCAACAACGAAGCCGCACGCTGGGAAAATGTCCCTTTAAATAATGTAAAGTGTTTCTGAATAATGCATGCCGAGTAGACTCGCGGAATCGCGCGCGCGTTCTCTCTCTCTCTCTCTACGCTAAGGAAGGATGGAAGAAGGTAGATACGACGAACGGTGTAAGTACCGCGTACCGCATTAACAATTTAAGCTACATTATACGCCGACGTAAGTGCGTCCTAGTCAGATGTTACGCCCGCGGAACAGAAAGCCCATGTCGGTGCTCTCTCGTAGTTTTAATCAGGATTAGAGAGGCGGGCGAACGATTACTCGATTCATCGACTCGACGGATTCTACACTACCGCGCTCGTTAATCAGTGCCGCTGCGCTCGCCGCTCGGATTTTGGATTTGCGTGCCCATTACCCTGCGATCTATCGGTCTAAAGATTACGTATTACCCAATACAGCGTCTGATATCTCAAAATTGCATATGGAATTACACGTATGGAGCTCCGAACTTTTCCGCGAGGAATTTCGAGACGTGAGAAACGCTGATTGGCTCCAAATCGTCGAGCGACCAGACTACTGGTCGCAGTACGAGCGATCACGCGATGTACACCTGTGGTCCGGGCGCGAGCGAAAACACAAAAAAAAAACGGGGGAAAGGCAAATAAACGCGTTTTGGAGCAAATCGAGCGTTCTCGAATATTCCCAACGCTCGCTTTCACTTTTTGAGCGTTAAGGCCGGTTTTCACACGCAATGATTAGTGGCGCCAACTGACTGGCATTCATTGGCGCCAGAACCGACTAGCAAACTCACAAGTATTTACACAGTGATTGGCGTATACTATGGAAAATATTTAACATTTATTAAACACACAGTAAATGACAGCAAGCATATAACCTCCAAATTTGAGGTTATATGCTTTGGCCAATAACCGCCAGTAAACGCCACATTACTAGCGCCAGTTTGTATCAAGTGTTTACACTTGCATTTTTACTGGCGTTAGTCGACTGGCGCCACCAATCATTGCGTGTGAAAACCGGTTACATACATTGAATATCAATTGAATATTAAACTGAATGAAGATATGCACATTTACCGTATTTCAGTCATCGTATGTTCCCTCTCAAATCGATATTGTTCTGATATTTTTCTTAATTTTATTTCGTCCAATTTTGTATGATTAAACTTAAGAATTTTTACGAACATTAATTTTGCAAAATCTTCTAATTCTTCGAATACATCAGGTACTGTAGAAGTGGACACACTCCACGTAGTCCACTTCTCTGCCAATTGGGTAGCTTTCGTCTCCCAAACCGACTTTAAATTCGAGAGAGGGTACGTTTCTCTATGTTTGTATTTGAACCATTCGTTCCATTTTATATTATCTAACATCTGAAAACAACATAAAATTCATTATTTTTAATGCTAAAAATATATGAATACCTATACGAATATACACATTTATGAAAAAGGTGTTACCTCCTTTTTATAATAAAAATATAGATTGAATATTAAACTGAATGAAGATTTGCATATTTACCGCATTTCAGTCATCGTATGTTCTCTATTAAATTTATATTGATCTAATATTTTTTAAATTTTTTTTGTCCAGTTCTGGGTGATATTTAATAAGACATTGTAGAAACAATATTTTCACAAAATCGATAAATGCTTCAGGATAATCAGGTACTTTCTGATATGATATATTCCAAGTAACCCACTTCCTTGCTTGAGACACTTTGTTTTCTATGCGGACAATCTCAGCTCGAAGAGATTCTCGATAGGTTGAGATTCTATATCAAAGAACCACTTTTGCAATTGCATATCATCTAACATCTAAAAACAGCATAAAAATATATCAATAGCGATGAATATGTTGATTCATTGAAAGCAAACTGTAGATGATCAGGTATTGGATATAGCTCTTTTAATAAATTGAATGCTTATCATGACCTTTTTCCTTAATATGGATTCTGATATCTCGAGCTTTGTGTGTTTTGGATACTTTAAAATTTTGGAAATTTTTTGGACAAATGGAACACGTTACTTCTGTTCTTTCGGGATTTGGTTCAAACCATGTGTTCGCCTGACGTTTTATATATAATTTTTCTTGATTTCATTATAATTTGGCAAAGCTCTGTATTGTTCGGTTTGAAACACTATATGTAACACTAAGCGCGATACAGAAATCGCGTTAACAACCGTTTGAAAAACTGCTTACAAAGGTGTAAATATGGATATACGTATAATCTTTTGCCCAACATATTATTAAGTACATATTTACATTTATCTAAGGTTTAGGTAATAATTTATTACTAATAAATAATTAAACCATACTCTCTTTTCGACTAGTTTAGTCTATGAAACGCTCTCTTATGAAATGATATTTCTTGACTCGTACATGTGTTCCTTTTTCTTTAAGAAAATAACGTGTGTATAAATAAATATAAAGAAAACATATAAGTAATAAAATATTAAGAAAATTTTTTAGAAATACTTTTTTAGAAATGTGAATAGTTAATGATTCTATTGTCAGATTAAAAAAAAATTGTTTTTTTTTAGTTTCAACTTATTTGAATTTATATAAAGATACCGGCTTTCTTCTAAAAATTAAAACACTTAAGAAGCACCTAACAACGAACGATAGACTTAAGTCTAATTTAAATATTTTTGAACTATTTGTGATTTCTTTTATTTCTGCATTTTATTGGTTTTCTAATTTTTTATGTCCATTTATGACATCAATGTGTAACGCTAATGTTATCTGTTTCTTTTTAAGACAGTGTTATTACATGTTATACGCATTATTCTACCGATTGTATGACGTACGAAATATATCTTTTTGATTTATATGACTTGCTTTGATGTCGGTGAAGTTGACATATCATTTTCTAGCAGATAAAGAATAAAAGAGTTCTTCTCGCATACAGTCGAGTTCTATAGTTCCTGATACTTTTTAGTAATAGTTCTGATGATTTTACCCAAAAAACAGTCGATCGAAAAAATAATTTGCTAACTTCCCGTAGCAGATCATTTTCTAGCAGAAAAAAAATAAAAGAGTTCCTCTCGCATGTCGAGTTCTATAGTTTTTGATACTTTTTAGCGATAGTTCTGGTAATTTTGCAAAAAAAATCCATTGAAAGAAATCATCATCAAAACTTACGCAAATGATGTTCACGGCAGATCTTCGAAGTTGAATATTTTCTTAACTAGTGACCGGATTGTTTTCGATTATAGAAATTTCTTTCACAATTCTTAGAGTTCTACTAAAAAACGGAACTCTTATCAGAACGTCTAGAATTTTCAAAAAAAAATGTTATGCGGACTTAGTCGAATTTCACACGTTGCATCCTCGAAGTCGAATATTTTTTTAACTAGCCATTAAGAAGTTAATAATATTATGTCTTGCTGAACATTTAGAAATTAAGTTAAAAGTATCAATACTCGGACACGCGTACCTATATCTGGACACCTTTATTATTCATAAGTATAACGCGAATTAAAATAAAAAATAAAAATATTTTTTTTGTAGTTTGAAACTTTAGTTATGGTATCTAAACGTTTATTTTCATAAATTTATATTTTTTTAAAGGTATCCAGGCATAGGTACGTGTCCAGGCATTGGTACATTTACCTACTCTTAAGTGTCCGGGTATTGGTACCTTTATACTTTCATTGGATCTGAAAATTAAGTAATTTCCCTCCGCACAAGCCGAAATAATTAATAAGATATTTATGATGTTCACGAAAGAGTACTTTTCAATGAAAAGTAGATTACAGCGGATATACTATATAAGAATAGTTCGAGCTTGTGAACATATCGTTTTGTTAATGATACTATGTAAATGTAATTTTCAAAAAAGGTAAAAAACGGCGCCAAGTACACTTTTATCATATACATGAATGATACGCGAGATTTATTTACGTGACAAGTTAAACGTCTGTTGTTTTTATTTTGTATACATTGAGTATAATTATGTATTTTTCTTTTGATATTTAAAGGCGCACATTATATTATCGGTTGAAGTTCGGCCAAATCTGTTTGGCCGAAACGGTCGTTTATTATAAGTTTTAATACGATATCGTAACACGCGATTTGGCATAAAAACGTGAACTTTCATTACCGCAGAGAGAAAAAGAGATTCTAAAAATCTCGAGATCCCCCATGTACATGGATTTTTACGTAAATTTAACATTGTAATGACTTAACGCATTTTTATTTTTCGACATCTTCTTTCTATATTTCTAAAGGGTGTAAAAAAGAATGGTGCACGGAAAGGACAGTTTTGCTGAAGTATCTAAAATTTAACTAGATACAGATCTGAAAAATAATTTTGTTGCATCATCAAAATAATTATGTAAAACATTCAAACTGATTACAAAAATATCAAAATTTTACAGCAATATCATCGTACTTCTGCGACCTACTATAATTATTTTAATGGTGCAACAAAGTTATTTTTAAACAGAAAACTGTTCTTTCCGTATATGTATAGATTAAGGGCATGTATTTCCATGATGCGTGAATAAGAAACTCTGCATATCTGAAAATGATTTTGTTGGTCCATCAAAATAATTATGTAGAACTTAAACTGATTGTTAAAATGTCAAAATTTTTTACAGAATCATCATATTTCAGCGACTTACTATAATTATTTTAATGGTGTAACAAAATTATTTTCAGATCTGTATATCTGGCTAAATTTTTAGATATTTAGCAAAACCGTTCTTTCCGGGCACACATTTTTATCAGGGTCTATATATCGCTAATATATATCACTAATGTAAAATACACATAAAAGAAGCCAGTTGTTGCCATTTGTACACGCATTAATTTAATAATTTTTTCGTCTGAACGTTGTTGGAATATTATCGAATTATTAGAGAATCTTAATATCTTGAGTTCGACTGATTGAGATTCAGCGGAAAGGCAAATATGTATAATATATGAGAAGCTTGAAGAAGTGCAGGATGTCTCTACTGAGATTACCCGGAAAGGAACAGACAGTATCTGAACATTTTTAATCCTTTAGGAGCCTGTGTACATAATTATGTACTAAACAAAAAACAAAAAACTAAAAAAATTAAAAAAGAACTAAAAAACTTTTATCAGGGACGTCTTTTAAGACTATACCTTATAAATTATAACATTTTACTCCAACGGGATCGATGTGTGGCCCCTAAAGGGTTAAAGAAAGAGAAAGTTACGACAAATGGATTAATAACGCGTAATAAGTTAATATTTATTTTAACTGGCTCAATAGATTAGTGTGATTGTGGCATTTAAAATTATCACGTGAACGTTATTTGTTACCTTATATATTATCTTTTGTGAATCGCGGCAGAAAGGACAAAAAGTTCATTTACACATAGCTGTCTTATGTGTTGGCGCCGAACGACCGACGACACATATAGTTCGCCTAGTTTCGGCGGATTGCACTGATCCCGTTTTGTGGTAGGTCACTGGTAGGCGAGAATCGGTCGTTCCAGTTTCATTCTACAACTGCACGTGATTTCGACGTTTGTTCTGAGCATTTCCGTGTTTGCCTTATACCTTACACCGACGGTGTCGGAGAAGAAACGTCGATCATCGGAGATGTTTCTTTATGATCCAAACAACGCATTGATGCTCCTGGAACTGAATATGCAACAGCATCGCTATTCTTCGCGCAGTCACCGATCGTTCTACAACGTAAATTAGGTGAGAAGATGCATTCAAGCGAATGGGTATTTCAACCTCCATTGCTGCGCGGAATCAACGTGGAGCTGCTTAATTGAAACCTCTGGCAACAATTCTACGAGAATACAAAAATGATAATTACCAAGAGCGGTCGGCGCATGTTCCCGTCCGTTCAAATAAATGTAAACGGTTTGGAGAAACGTGAGAATTATTATGTTTTTATGGAGATAGCACCGGCCTCCGGTCGCCGCCACAAGTACTGTGGATACCAGAACGGGGGCAAGAACAGCAATATGGGTCGCTGGAGTTTTACGGGGCCGCCAGAGCCGCAACAGCCCTTCGGCTATAGAATTTATAAGCATCCTGAAAGTCCGGCAATGGGGAGCTACTGGATGGACAATCCGATCAGCTTCAATAAATTGAAGCTCACGAACATCAACGATCTCAATAATAATGTGGTATTAACATCGACGGACAAATACGTTCCTAGGATCTGGATAGTCCGTTGCTTCGATGCGAACTACAACGAGCTCTTTACTCATTCAACCACGTTGTTTGCTTTTAAGGAGACGGAATTTATCGCGGTGATGGCATACCAAAACGAGAACATCACAAAGTTGAAGATCAATAACAATCCATTCGCGAAGGGTTTTCGCGAGACGGGTCTGTCACGGTTTAAGCGAAAGCATCATTCGATCGATCATCAGGCCCAATTGGATTCCAGTCCCGACGAAAGGGTCTCATTGACCTACGACTCCGAATCGAATCAGTTGAACGATCTCTCCTTAAGGATTTCAAGCTCATTAAAGCATGCGATTATCTTTTACTTTAGCCGGGGAGTCGAAGTTGGCCGGCCTTGCAACGTGGGAGAAGCGGACGCGAATCCCGCCACCGTTGCGTGTCGATCCCCGGCGCCAGGCATGCTTGAAACGCATTGCCCGTGCACTGCGTTTGACACAGATGGATGGATGGATATCCATTCACGAAATAACTTATTACTATTTATTTCTATTTTAATTTGACACGGCTACTAGGGGCGAATCTCGTCGAGACCGTGGACATGTTCGGACGTGTTTTGTCCTGAATAATTTTTGAAGATTGCTGATGCAATCAGCGCTGAGTTTGGATTGAATCTTTTGAGTCTGTATTTATTATTTTCGACTTGTTCTTGGCCGTTATGTGATCTTGAGGAGGATTAGGTGCCATGAAATTTACAAAGAAGAAGAAGAAGGCTATTGGAGGCCACGGATACTCGTGGCACGAGTTTCGTGCATCAAGAGGCGTAATCGTTTTTATACCCGATAACTAACGCCTACTTTTGAGAAGCCAGCTACGCAGTCACTGGGTGTCTCCGCACTAACCGTGTCATCAATCTCGGATCGTGCGTGCAGTGCTCGGACCATTCGAGAACTCGGGCGTGAAGATTCATTCTTGACTTCATATTTACTGCGTGTTGGGGAGCAAACGGATTGACAGCCGAAACCTTCCCAGATAATCGTGCTCTTCCTTGGCTCCACAACTCACCAGCGATATTTGGGCCTGTATCACTACAGGCTCACCAGAGGCGCAGTCAGATCGCTATTGACGCCACTTGGTTACTGCAGAGCGCGCCGGTTAGCCGACATCAGATCTTGCGACCGAGCCGTACTGAATCGGAACAGCCTCATTGCAGCGGTCCAGCGAGACCACTGGGAGGTGGGTGCATGACTTGACTGGAAGAGGCTATATATTCGCATCACCAGACCGGTAACTGACTCTGATCCCAGGTCCAAAGAGACTCGTGCAGAGAATCAAGAGCCTAAGACAGCCTGACTCCTCCATTACAATACGAGAGTGCTCGCACCAGCATTGTTTTTAGGCCACTTGAATCTTTGGATTCTAACACAGATTCTCCACTTTTTCGCGTTCTTTTCTGCCACGATTTACAAAAGGTAGTAGTCTTGCTACTGTTTGCAATGCGGACGGAAGAGAGGCCGCCGTGGCTAGCGTGATTACCGGTACTTGGTCCGACCGAGAGAATGAATACTGCATACGCGATCGCGTACTTACCTCTGATCGGCGAGCGACCGGTCGGTCGGCCGCGGCGGGTCCGGTACACGGCCAACAGTGCCTTCGATCACGTAATCTGACTGATCGTTTCCAGTTTTGTCGGCGTGAACTCGCTTTTATTTTATCTTTTAATATTTAATAGCGTAGAGGCAACTATAGTAACTATACCATTTTGATTTATATAGAGTATAAATGATTATATGTATAGAAAACTTTGTAATTAATTGTAATTGCAAGCCGTTTTATCATACATTGTAAATCCAAGTGTGCTATTTCTACACGCATATAAACGTTTAAAAATGATACGTTTGACTGAAGCTCGTTTTACATGTTTTGTTGCGTGTTAAATCAACACGTTTAACCGTATTAATATGTTCTATCGTGTTAAATGGCATCATTCAAAACGACAAGAAATGTGTAAGAAGAGCTTTAGTTAAAATAACACACTTGGATTTGTAGTGAATTAGCTGTATAGAAAAAGAATCTCTCATTATTTCATAAAATTATACTTTTTTTTTTCAATGAAAGAAAGTTACGCACTTAACTTTCTTTAACTTTTTAATACGTCATCATGAATATCTGTACTCGATGCAACAAATTATGCGTTTTACTCGTTGATGTTGTTTACGATAATCTTATCGTTGCATCTTTAATCGATTATGCGCGTATATATCGATGCTGCGAGATTTATATCAATATTACTCGTATAACGAACTCCCTCCGTAAATATATCTCCGATTTAACGTCGATTTAGAAATAATTGTGCCGTGCCTGTACCGTTTACGGACAGAAAGATTTAGGCTTGTTTCACACGTAGATATCCGGCACCGAGCTACCGATGCCGGGTATCCGATCGTTTTTCTTTGTTTTCACAATTCGGCTATCGGACAAATGCTCCTATATTAATCCATACACTTCGCGATCGGATACACGGCGTCAGTAGTCCAGTGTCGGATACGTTTGAAACGGGGCTTAGTTGAATTTCATCTGTTGCATCTTCGAATATCTTCTTATTAGTGGCCGGATCGCCACTAGTCAGTGTTATAGTTGCAGGCGTTTTGATGGGAGTTTTAAGAAGATATTCGACTTCAAAGGGCTGCCGTGAATGTCATTTGCATTTTGATGATTATTTTTTAAAACAATTCTAAGGTTTTGCAGTTTTTTACTTATCAGGAACTCTAGAAATTTTTGAAAAGAATCAAGTAAACTACTTAGAACTATTCTGTTTTTAAATTGAATCTTTTTTTTCTCTTTTTTTTTCTTTTTTTTTTTGAAAAAAATTAAAAAACATTTTCTTTTATCAGGAACTTTAGTACATTAAATAGTAATATTAGTGTGACTATAGCTTTGTTAAGGTCACATAAAAATTACTTTGAAATTTTTAAACTAAAATTCCCATTTTTTATTGTTCTCTCTGAGGTGTAAATCCGGGGGGGGGGTCCCGTTTGCCTACAATCCCGATTGCCTACAGAGCAATTGCCTACAAGCATTATTGCGCATATGTAATAGTTAAAAATACGAACGTACGTTTGGCCAAACACATTGCACACATGACTTTATTGCACATTTAAATCATCAAATATTTATTTGTTGCTATAATGTAAAACTGTATTAACCCTTCATGTGTAACGTCTTTTTCGGCACCTGCAACGGGTAACGTGGGGTCACTCGTGTCCGACGCCTAAAAAATACTTTAAAGTGTTCTAAAACAATCTGAAAAAATTCATGTTACCTTATTAACTACTAAGGATCAATCGCTATATTGCCGATTTTTTTATTTGTTTAAACAATATATTTATATAAACAAATAAAAACGTGAAGAATGGACCATTTTTTTCAAAAAAATCGTAATTTTGGCAAAAATTAATATATTAAAAAAAAACAAAAAAATAAAATTTAAGAATAGTACTTTAAAGAAAAAAATATTAGAAGTATGTATAAATTAATGGGATGCTTAAGTTTTGAGCATCAAAATCACGTTTTTTGAAAGTACGTAAATAGGTACAAATTACAGTAAAATACACATTTTATTCATTTTTAATCAATTTTATTCATGAAAATGTAATCAATCACAATTATTTATTACAAAATTATAAAAAAGTATAAAAATATGAAAAAATTATATTGAGGCTAAATTATTTTGCACAGTCAAAACATATTATTTATCGATAACTAAAGATTAAACTATCAATTCCCAATGAAAGAACATGAATTTTTAGTAAAAAAAAAACATCCAAATTAAAATAAACATTTTACTCACCTGCTATTTTAATCAACGTAACGTGTAATGTCGGGTCACTCGTGCACTTTCAAAATTTCGTCTGGCTCTCACAACGACTGTTTACGCACTAGACTTAGACCGTCGGCGCTTGGGGAGCTAGTAGCTTAGTAGCATACAATTTTTTTCAGTATAGTTTGGTCCCGCCCTCCCCCCCTTCCCCCTCCCTTCGAGCTACAGGGGACAGTCACTTTCGCCAGGGCACGAGTGACCCGACGTTACACACGAAGGGTTAAGAAATACACATAGAAAAATTAACAAATTATTTTATAAGTAATTAATATATAATATATATAAAAAATCATTTTTTGCTACATAAATTTTAGCCTCAAATAAATGTGTAATAAAAGTTTTGTAATCTTTTAAATTATCTTGGCTTTCGTATTTAATTTTTTTTGTCAATTCGAGTTCGTAAGCAGTCAAATGTTCAGAATATCCTACAATTGAAAAATGTGTGTAAACAAAATAAACTTTTTGGTTGTTACAATCTAACATAATGACATTAATTTTTCCAAACGCTATAGGTCCATTGTCAGTAATTTTGTTTGTTCGTATTATATTGTTAATCTCATTTTGTACCATTCAACTGAATCCAGTTGAAGCATTGAAAACTTCTATATTTTGTAAATGAAATTGTAGATTTCAAATATAACCATTCTTTTGTATCACTAAAGTTTCTAATTGTAGCACTATGAGATATGCGATTACCAAAACCTTCATCCCTTATAGAAATTTAATACTGTAAGTGATTATTTGGCTAGTAATTAATTACTTATTTTGAGTATTGAAATCATAAAAAACAGTACTTTTAATACTCAAAATAAGTAATTAATCACTAGCCAAATAATTATTTACAGTATTAAATTTTGTAAGGGATTACAAACGAATCTATATAACAAAGTTTTAGTTGATGTTTTAATGCTAATGAATAAGCTATGTTTGTTCGTGAAGACATAGTCTTTGAATAAGCAATCACTTAATTGTGCTTAGCTTCGAACCTTATGCATGATAGGTTTTTTAATGGTCCATATTTTTCATTCATTCATGAATAATGAATGATGTTTGTGATGTTTCGGCTTTAAATTATTTCCGAAAAGATCTATGTTTAACTTTAAATATTTGTTTAGGATTAAGGGGTCATATACGTTTCTCGGTTCTGAAAAGTAGTCCAATAATTATGAGGGATTGCCAGAAAACTATTAGATCGATTAAGTTAAATCTTTTTTATTGTTAAGAGTGTCTTTTGCAGGAAAGAAAACACACTAAGAAAAAAAAATACAAAAAAATGTAGCGGTTTCTCGTTTTTTCTCGAAACACCACTTTTTAAAACGGTGGGTATGAATAACTGCCTCAGCATTCGTCCGAGAGATTAACTTCATTTTTTAAATACATATTCTTAATGAGATTCTTTATCGTGTCACGGGGGCTTTTATTGGTAAGTTCAATCATGTTTTAATAATAATAAAAATGTGACGACTTTTTCAGAAAAAATCACGACAACTTTTTGAAAGTGTGACCATTTCCGTAATTTTTTTTCGAAAAATCCCTTGTGACACGATAAAGTATCTCATTAGGAATATGTATAAAAAAATGAAGTTAATTGGACGAATGCTGAGGCAGTTATCATGCCCACCGTTTTGAAAAGTGGTGTTTCGAGAATAATGAGAAGCCGCTACATTTTTTTTTGTATTTTTTTTCTTAATGTATGTTTTTTTTCCTGCAAAAGACATTCTTTACAGTAAAAAAAAATTAACTTAATTGGTCTAATAGTTTTCTGGCAAACCCTCAACCACTTTTCAGGGCCGAGAAACGTATATTATATGACCCCTTACAATAAAATCGTTACGGTGGGGCGCTGTCGCAACAGCTATATAACGCCTTTGGCGCGAGCACAAACAATCCTCGGGCCTGACCCGAATTTACCCGAAATCACCCGGTTGTCGCGCCTACTACTGTTCCGAGTCGGAACTTCCGACATGCAAAGGTAAAACGCGCACGCGTTTCCTAATTCGCATATACCGCGCAACGCGTTACATCGCGGATTGATGTGATTCGTCACCTAACTTCGTGGATCGACGTGATTCGTCCTTCGTGAATCGTGAGGCAACGACCCCCACCGAGGGTCTCCTAACGGGACGAGGGATGATCGATAGCTATCGATCCGCGCTCTCTTCCGTTTCTGCCGTGCTAAGGAGAAAGTGGAGCTGGCCGTTCGTGGCAATTATATTATCGGAAGTGCCGAAAGTAATTGCGCGAAGTCCGTAATAGTTTCATCGCGAGCCGCACCCGCTCGAGTGGTCGCCGCGTGAAACATCTCATTGTCAGATAGCTTTTCCGTTTACGTGAACGGAGAGTGAGCCGGTTTTCGTCGCGCGCGTACCCGGTCGATTGATCCGCGCGCGAATTTCGGAAAGTTGAGTGCGCTCAGTGCATCTGTGCAAAGGGTTGTATCGTGCGCCCAAGTTTTGTCGCGATCTGCACCCGCTCGAGTGGTCGTCGCGCTAAACATCTTTTTTTCCGAGTTTTCGTCGCCCGTAATACGACGGGACGACCGACGCACATAGACGGATCACGTGATCACCGCGTGCGGTAGCGTGATCCTTGGCGAAAGACTCGTGTCGACGGCGAAACTGTCTCACCACGACGCGAATCCGGTTCTCGCGAGTGCTTCTATCTCGAGCGTCGCGATCACCGAGCGTGAGAGTTGTCGATCATTTCTCATAAAATCAACGTTGGGAGTTCGATCCCGATATCGACCCCGCTCGCGGCCATCTTGTCGTACCGCGCCGTACATTGTGAACGCGGCTTTACCGCGCCTCGTACCTCTGTGATTTAGTGTAAAATTCTTAAAAAAAAATTCTTAAAAAAAAAGGTGGCAGTGTGGTCTTGTGGTAAAGCGCCAGACTCGTAACTCCGAGGAACCGGGTTTGAGTCCACCTGATCACAGGAATTGTTATATTCCAAACTGCACCCCCCGCACGAGTGGGGCTCGTGCGGAGAAACTGGGCTATCTTTCGGAGGGAGACATTAATTTGAAATTGGTCGTCAAGCTTGGGGAGCTTGGGAGTTTTTCAAACCAAACTCCAAAAAATTCACTGAGAGTCAATTGTTCTGTTTGAAGCTTTTTAGTACAAATTTTTGATGGTCGCAATGCTGTACATACATATTTCTTCAATTTTTGACCGTTCAGTATCTTTTAATGTCGCAAAATTTTGAATTTTGTTACAGATAGCTCTTCACAATCTTTTAGTAATAATAAATTTTCAAGCATATTTATTGTAGAACATTATCGAGTTGGACAATCAATTGTAGGTTTTTAAAATTTTGTTTTCTTATTAAATATATAAATGTTTGTGTTCTAAGTTTTTTTGCTAAATTTCTGGCTTTTGAAATTAACTGTGATGCAGTTTTTGTTCTTTTTAAGGCATTATCAACTGCTAATTGCAGAGTATGAGCTGCACATCTAATACCTGAAATTTATGTAAAGTATTGATTATTTATTATACATGTACAAATGTATATACAAATATGTATATCTTTAGTGTGTTCTTGTTTTTATAATTATAAAAATGTGTTTTCAGAAATAATTCGAATACTGATTCGAATACGGTCCTCTTATTTTCATTCCACATTATTAATTCTATAAATTCATCGCATGTTTGTTCTAATTTGGTTGCTAAATATTTTGAAACTTTAGTTAATTTACCATTGAAAATTAAGTCTGTATGACAAGACTCCTAAAACCAACACAAAAATAATTATTTTTTATGCAAACAAAAATTGCTAATTTTAATTTCGGTTACATGAGGTAATAAATATAAACAATTCAAGAATTCTATTCTCCAGATATCTGAATAAGATTTTATTTTTTTCAAACTTTCAGATATTTCTTCGACATTTTCATTCCGCATTATTTCTAATATGAACTCGTCACATGTTTTTTCTACTTTGATTACTAACACTTCCGGAATTTCTATTAATTTACTCGCAAAAATTATGTCTGTATGACGAGACTCCTGAAACCAACACAAAAATAATTATTTTTTATGCAAACAAAAATTGTTAATAAAATTGTTACGTCATTTTTTTTCCCGAAGTACGTTGTCACATCTTCTATCCAATCTTTAGTTTGTATACTTTTGTTTTTATACTACTTCTTGGGCCAAGCTCTTCGATTTTTAATTTTCCCGCAACAATAACAATTCCATGAGCCGGGATGGGTTTTCTTTGCTCATACTCATATACGCGCGTGCGTGCGTGCGTGTGTGTGTGTGTGCGTGCGTGCGTGTGTGTGTGTGTGTGTGTGTGTGTGTGTGTGTGTGTGTGTGTGTGTGTGTGTGTGTACGTGTACGTGTGTGAGTAATCAAATAGTTAATATTTTACCTTTTTTATTAAATTACGTTTTACTTTTTTTATTAAAAAATTCTTTATTTCTCCATCAATGAATGTCGCTCGATAAATAATTTTATTATACAAAAACATATTGAAACTCTTATATATAACCATAATTTGTTATAATTTTTTGGTGGAATTAAGTAATATTTCGATTGGGTATTTGCAATGTGTTGTGCTAAAATTTTTGTTTGATGAGTTTCATCAGTATGTGTGTATGTGCCAAATTTACCAAATTTATCTTTCGGAAGAGACATTAAATTTAGAAAATGGTCGTCAAGCTTGGGGAGCTTGGGAGTTTTGGGTATTTTCGATACGCTTCCATTGGTTGATATGGAATTTTTTGGATCTCTTGCTTGTACACCATCCAAATGTATAATTTATTAAAATGTTGAATAAGAGTAATAGCGCGATCAGACGGAGTAGAAACGTTTTGCTTTACTTACCTCGAAGATATAAAATCATTATTTTTAATAAATGTGTTAAATAAAAAATTGTTACCTCATCAAAGTAACTGATGAAACGTGTCATATATTCCTTCTAATCTCGTGTATTTATACTTTTGTCTTTATACGTAAAAAAAAATGTTTTTAAAAATAATACGAATATAGTTTTTCCTCCTACTTTTTGTTCGTAATCTAGAAGAAATATCGTTCCTAATTCGTACGGAACATATTTACAATATTCATTGTTATATTCTAACTGCACCCCCCGCACGAGTGGGGTTCGTGCGGAGAAACTGGGCTATCTTTTGGAGGGAGACATTAAATTTGAAATTGGTCGTCAAGCTTGGGGAGCTTGGGAGTTTTGGGTCAATAATTGACGAGCTTCTGATTGCAACTTTGGAGAGCAGCTCCGTGTTGTGACATGTTGTGTTCTTTGTTTGGCGACGGCGACTCAATTCTATCTGCCGCCCGTCTGCCTTCCTTCAGAACGCGCGAAGGCTTTCCCCTACTTCAGTTAATGAACATTAAATCATTTTTTATGGAATTATTCAAGAGGATACAAATGTTAATTATCGTAATGCAGAACAGATCCGTTTTTTTTTTTCAGATTTATATGGCTTGTTCTGCCGCACAATGGGTTTAGACAATATTTGTATTGCACATATAGGAAATAGATCGGAATATTAAATAAAGATTTTTATTAAAAAAAAGGGTAGCAGTGTGGTCTTGTGGTAAAGCGCCAGACTCGTAACCCCGTGGAGCCGGGTTCGAGTCCACCCGATCACAGGAATTTTTATATTCCAAACTGCACCCTCCGCACGAGTGGGGCTTGTGCGGAGAAACTGGGCTATCTTTTGGAGGAGAAATTAAATTTGAAATTGGTCGTCAAGCTTGGGGAGCTTGGGAGTTTTGGTAAATTTAAAATGTCACAAGTCAATTGTGATACTCATAATTACTGTATTTCAATACTGCGCCGATGAAAGTCGTAAAGCTCTGACATCGACAATACAAATAAGAACAAAACTATCTATAGTTTTATTAACTCCAGAACGCGAAACCCGTTACACAGATCGCTCTTAAAACGATCGGTTGTTAAAATTTGCTGCTCTGTGAGATATTTTTAGCAAGCCCAAAACGACGCAAGAAAGGTCGCCGCTGAATCTGATCGGCGAAATAAATAAGTTCTCTTTGTGGTTTCTCATTTGTAATTTTTTGGAACTCTTGCTTGTACACCACCCAAATGTATAATTTATTAAAATGTTGAATAAGAGTAGATCAGACGGAGTAGAAACGTTTTGTCTTACTTACCTCGAAGATATATCGAGATATTTTCGAGCGAAACGTAGCTTAGCGCCAATAGCTTTTGAAATAGATCACGCAATAAATTTTCGTTTAGATCGAAGAAACAACAGAATGTAGCGCCGCTTAAGAAACCGTTCTTTATGGATCAAAAAAGAGGCATTTTGTTACGAAATTATGTTTGTGCATATTTGTGGGTAAAATTATCGAAAGCCCTCACTTCAAATCCAAGCTTTTATAAAGTTTTTTTTAAATCTTCGCAATCTTTATCAGTATACCAAAACGAGGTAAAAGACCCAAAATATTGTCGTAATTACTGTGTTCGTTGATGTTTGTTCTTAATGGCGATAAAATAAATTTTAATCCAGAGAATAGTCGTTCTACGCTGACTTGAGTAGCAGGTACGGATAGAACAGTCATTGCTAATTGATATAATTTAGGTTGATTTTGTTTCTTTTCCTCCGAAAATTGAATGTGGCACTCGAAGTATACGTCATCCCCTTCTTTAATGTCCTCTGGCTTAAGGTCGATCCGAGGTTTAACGATACTATCTACTATATTATTTATCATTATTGAGAGCGTTATCTTTGTTAAAAATATGATATTATTTTAAGAAAAAAAAAGTACGTATTACGCGATATATTAATTATAAACACATCAAGCTCTTCAACATTTGTACTATATTATGGGTTACCCTAGAAATTCAGAATAAGCTGAAAAGTTTTTACCACTACAACGGTAAAATTGATAGCAACAGCGACGCGTCCCAATTGTTGAAGCCCAGGGAGATGGCGTATGCCGGCAGCAGAATGATGAAGTTGGTATAGCTGATGACGTTGGTGGAGTTGGAGATGAGGATGACGAGGTAGATGGGATCTTTGAGCAGGGTAGCGATCATGTAACTTTTCCTTAGAGCGGAAACGTGAAAAGTGAAAAGTTTCATGTAACTATCTCTTTCTATTGGTGTTGAATAGAAAGAGATAAACTTTTCACTTTTCACGTTTCCGTCCTAGGGGAAAGGATACATGATCGATCCCCAGACTGAAGTCGAAAAATTTGTTCTGTTGATCCTTCTCATCGTGCTCGCGCCGCTTCTACAATGAAAAAATCTTAGTCTTTGTCATCCAAAATTTACAAAATCCCGTCCTTTGCGCAATTTGCCGGGCGATTGGGGAGCCGAAGATATTACGGTAACTGCTTCATAATTTGTAGATACGGAGTTTAAACTCCACAATCTGTTTCGTGCTCGGCCGAAGATGGGTTTTCTTTACTCATATTCATATACGCGCGTGCGTGCGTGTGTGTGTGTGTGTGTGTGTGTGTGTGTGTGTGTGTGTGTGTGTGTGTACGTGTGTGAGTAATCAAATAAGTTAATATTTTACCTTCTTTATTAAATTACGTTTTACTTTTTTTATTAAAAAATTCTTTATTTCTCCATCAATGAATGTCGCTCGATAAATAATTTTATTATACAGAAACATATTGAAACTCTTATATATAACCATAATTTGTTATAATTTTTTGGTGGAATTAAGTAATATTTCGATTGGGTATTTGCAATGTGTTGTGCTAAATTTTTGTTTGATGAGTTTCATCAGTATGTGTGTATGTGCCAAATTTACCAAATTTATCTTTCGGAAGAGACATTAAATTTAGAAAATGGTCGTCAAGCTTGGGGAGCTTGGGAGTTTTTGGTATTTTCGATACGCTTCCATTGGTTGATATGGAATTTTTTGGATCTCTTGCTTGTACACCATCCAAATGTATAATTTATTAAAATGTTGAATAAGAGTAACATAATAGCGCGATCAGACGGAGTAGAAACGTTTTGCTTTACTTACCTCGAAGATATAAAATCATTATTTTTAATAAAATGTGTTAATAAAAAATTGTTACCTCATCAAAGTAACTGATGAAACGTGTCATATATTCCTTCCAATCTCGTGTATTTATACTTTTGTCTTTATACGTAAAAAAAATGTTTTTAAAATAATACGAATATAGTTTTTTTTTTCCTACTTTTTGTTCGTAATCTAGAAGAAATATCGTTCCTAATTCGTACGGAACATATTTACAATATTCATTGTTATATTCTAAACTGCACCCCCCGCACGAGTGGGGCTCGTGCGGAGAAACTGGGCTATCTTTTGGAGGGAGACATTAAATTTGAAATTGGTCGTCAAGCTTGGGGAGCTTGGGAGTTTTGGGTCAATAATTGACGAGCTTCTGATTGCAACTTTGGAGAGCAGCTCCGTGTTGTGACATGTTGTGTTCTTTGTTTGGCGACGGCGACTCAATTCTATCTGCCGCCCGTCTGCCTTCCTTCAGAACGCGCGAAGGCTTTCCCCTACTTCAGTTAATGAACATTAAATCATTTTTATGGAATTATTCAAGAGGATACAAATGTTAATTATCGTAATGCAGAACAGATCCTTTTTTTTTTTTCAGATTTATATGGTTTGTTCTGCCGCACAATGGGTTTAGACAAGATTTGTATTGCACATATAGGAAATAGATCGGAATATTAATAAAGATTTTTTATTTAAAAAAAAGGGTAGCAGTGTGGTCTTGTGGTAAAGCGCCAGACTCGTAACCCCGTGGAGCCGGGTTCGAGTCCACCCGATCACAGGAATTTTTTATATTCCAAACTGCACCCTCCGCACGAGTGGGGCTTGTGCGGAGAAACTGGGCTATCTTTTGGAGGAGAAATTAAATTTGAAATTGGTCGTCAAGCTTGGGGAGCTTGGGAGTTTTGGTAAATTTAAAATGTCACAAGTCAATTGTGATACTCATAATTACTGTATTTCAATACTGCGCCGATGAAAGTCGTAAAGCTCTGACATCGACAGTACAAATAAGAACTAAACTATCTATAGTTTTATTAACTCCAGAACGCGAAACCCGTTACACAGATCGCTCTTAAAACGATCGGTTGTTAAAATTTGCTGCTCTGTGAGATATTTTCAGCAAGCCCAAAAACGACGCAAGAAAGGTCGCCGCTGAATCTGATCGGCGAAATAAATAAGTTCTCTTTGTGGTTTCTCATTTGTAATTTTTTGGAACTCTTGCTTGTACACCACCCAAATGTATAATTTATTAAAATGTTGAATAAGAGTAGATCAGACGGAGTAGAAACGTTTTGTCTTACTTACCTCGAAGATATATCGAGATATTTTCGAGCGAAACGTAGCTTAGCGCCAATAGCTTTTGAAATAGATCACGCAATAAATTTTCGTTTATATCGAAGAAACAACAGAATGTAGCGCCGCTTAAAAAAACCGTTCTTTATGGATCAATAAAGAGGCATTTTGTTACGAAATTATGCTTGTGCATAATTGTGGGTAAAATTATCGAAAGCCCTCACTTCAAATCCAAGCTTTTATAAAGTTTTTTTTAAATCTTCGCAATCTTTATCAGTATACCAAAACGAGGTAAAAGACCCAAAATATTGTCGTAATTACTGTGTTCGTTGATGTTTGTTCTTAATGGCGATAAAATAAATTTTAATCCAGAGAATAGTCGTTCTACGCTGACTTGAGTAGCAGGTACGGATAGAACAGTCATTGCTAATTGATATAATTTAGGTTGATTTTTTTTCTTTTCCTCCGAAAATTGAATGTGGCACTCGAAGTATACGTCATCCCCTTCTTTAATGTACTCTCGGCTTAAGGTCGATCCGAGGTTTAACGATACTATCTACTATATTATTTATCATTATTGAGAGCGTTATCTTTGTTAAAAATATGATATTATTTTAAGAAAAAAAAAGTACGTATTACGCGATATATTAATTATAAACACATCAAGCTCTTCAACATTTGTACTATATTATGGGTTACCCTAGAAATTCAGAATAAGCTGAAAGTTTTTACCACTACAACGGTAAAATTGATAGCAACAGCGACGCGTCCCAATTGTTGAAGCCCAGGGAGATGGCGTATGCCGGCAGCAGAATGATGAAGTTGGTATAGCTGATGACGTTGGTGGAGTTGGAGATGAGGATGACGAGGTAGATGGGATCTTTGAGCAGGGTAGCGATCATGTAACTTTTTCCTTAGAGCGGAAACGTGAAAAGTGAAAAGTTTCATGTAACTATCTCTTTCTATTGGTGTTGAATAGAAAGAGATAAACTTTTCACTTTTCACGTTTCCGTCCTAGGGGAAAGGATACATGATCGATCCCCAGACTGAAGTCGAAGAATTTGTTCTGTTGATCCTTCTCATCGTGCTCGCGCCGCCTCTACAATGAAAAAATCTTAGTCTTTGTCATCCAAAATTTACAAATCCCGTCCTTTGCGCAATTTGCCGGGCGATTGGGGAGCCGAAGATATTACGGTAACTGCTTCATAGTTTGTAGATACGGAGTTTAAAACTCCACAATCTGTTTCGTGCTCGGCCGAAGATGGGTTTTCTTTGCTCATATTCATATACGCGCGTGCGTGCGTGTGTGTGTGTGTGTGTGTGTGTGTGTGTGTACGTGTGTGAGTAATCAAATAAGTTAATATTTTACCTTCTTTATTAAATTACGTTTTACTTTTTTTATTAAAAAATTCTTTATTTCTCCATCAATGAATGTCGCTCGATAAATAATTTTATTATACAGAAACATATTGAAACTCTTATATATAACCATAATTTGTTATAATTTTTTGGTGGAATTAAGTAATATTTCGATTGGGTATTTGCAATGTGTTGTGCTAAAATTTTTGTTTGATGAGTTTCATCAGTATGTGTGTATGTGCCAAATTTACCAAATTTATCTTTCGGAAGAGACATTAAATTTAGAAAATGGTCGTCAAGCTTGGGGAGCTTGGGAGTTTTGGGTATTTTCGATACGCTTCCATTGGTTGATATGGAATTTTTTTGGATCTCTTGCTTGTACACCATCCAAATGTATAATTTATTAAAATGTTGAATAAGAGTAACATAATAGCGCGATCAGACGGAGTAGAAACGTTTTGCTTTACTTACCTCGAAGATATAAAATCATTATTTTTAATAAAATGTGTTAAATAAAAAATTGTTACCTCATCAAAGTAACTGATGAAACGTGTCATATATTCCTTCCAATCTCGTGTATTTATACTTTTGTCTTTATACGTAAAAAAAAAGTTTTTAAAAATAATACGAATATAGTTTTTCCTCCTACTTTTTGTTCGTAATCTAGAAGAAATATCGTTCCTAATTCGTACGGAACATATTTACAATATTCATTGTTATATTCTAAACTGCACCCCCCGCACGAGTGGGGCTCGTGCGGAGAAACTGGGCTATCTTTTGGAGGGAGACATTAAATTTGAAATTGGTCGTCAAGCTTGGGGAGCTTGGGAGTTTTGGGTCAATAATTGACGAGCTTCTGATTGCAACTTTGGAGAGCAGCTCCGTGTTGTGACATGTTGTGTTCTTTGTTTGGCGACGGCGACTCAATTCTCTCTGCCGCCCGTCTGCCTTCCTTCAAAACGCGCGAAGGCTTTCCCCTACTTCAGTTAATGAACATTAAATCATTTTTTATGGAATTATTCAAGAGGATACAAATGTTAATTATCGTAATGCAGAACAGATCCGTTTTTTTTTTCAGATTTATATGGCTTGTTCTGCCGCACAATGAGTTTAGACAATATTTGTATTGCACATATAGGAAATAGATCGGAATATTAAATAAAGATTTTTATTTAAAAAAAAGGGTAACAGTGTGGTCTTGTGGTAAAGCGCCAGACTCGTAACCCCGTGGAGCCGGGTTCGAGTCCACCCGATCACAGGAATTTTTATATTCTAAACTGCACCCTCCGCACGAGTGGGGCTTGTGCGGAGAAACTGGGCTATCTTTTGGAGGAGAAATTAAATTTGAAATTGGTCGTCAAGCTTGGGGAGCTTGGGAGTTTTGGTAAATTTAAAATGTCACAAGTCAATTGTGATACTCATAATTACTGTATTTCAATACTGCGCCGATGAAAGTCGTAAAGCTCTGACATCGACAATACAAATAAGAACAAAACTATCTATAGTTTTTATTAACTCCAGAACGCGACACCCGTTACACAGATCGCTCTTAAAACGATCGGTTGTTAAAATTTGCTGCTCTGTGAGATATTTTCAGCAAGCCCAAAAACGACGCAAGAAAGGTCGCCGCTGAATCTGATCGGCGAAATAAATAAGTTCTCTTTATGGTTTCTCATTTGTAATTTTTTGGAACTCTTGCTTGTACACCACCCAAATGTATAATTTATTAAAATGTTGAATAAGAGTAGATCAGACGGAGTAGAAACGTTTTGTCTTACTTACCTCGAAAATATATCGAGATATTTTCGAGCGAAACGTAGCTTAGCGCCAATAGCTTTTGAAATAGATCACGCAATAAATTTTCGTTTAGATCGAAAAAACAACAGAATGTAGCGCCGCTTAAGAAACCGTTCTTTATGGATCAAAAAAGAGGCATTTTGTTACGAAATTATGCTTGTGCATATTTGTGGGTAAAATTATCGAAAGCCCTCACTTCAAATCCAAGCTTTTATAAAGTTTTTTTTAAATCTTCGCAATCTTTATCAGTATACCAAAACAAGGTAAAAGACCCAAAATATTGTCGTAATTACTGTGTTCGTTGATGTTTGTTCTTAATGGCGATAAAATAAATTTTAATCCAGAGAATAGTCGTTCTACGCTGACTTGAGTAGCAGGTACGGATAGAACAGTCATTGCTAATTGATATAATTTAGGTTGATTTTGTTTCTTTTCCTCCGAAAATTGAATGTGGCACTCGAAGTATACGTCATCCCCTTCTTTAATGTCCTCTGGGCTTAAGGTCGATCCGAGGTTTAACGATACTATCTACTATATTATTTATCATTATTGAGAGCGTTATCTTTGTTAAAAATATGATATTATTTTAAGAAAAAAAAAGTACGTATTACGCGATATATTAATTATAAACACATCAAGCTCTTCAACATTTGTACTATATTATGGGTTACCCTAGAAATTCAGAATAAGCTGAAAAGTTTTTACCACTACAACGGTAAGATTGATAGCAACAGCGACGCGTCCCAATTGTTGAAGCCCAGGGAGATGGCGTATGCCGGCAGCAGAATGATGAAGTTGGTATAGCTGATGACGTTGGTGGAGTTGGAGATGAGGATGACGAGGTAGATGGGATCTTTGAGCAGACTGAAGTCGAAGAATTTGTTCTGTTGATCCTTCTCATCGTGCTCGCGCCGCTTCTACAATGAAAAAATCTTAGTCTTTGTCATCCAAAATTTACAAAATCCCGTCCTTTGCGCAATTTGCCGGGCGATTGAGGAGCCGAAGATATTACGGTAACTGCTTCATAATTTGTAGATACGGAGTTTAAACTCCACAATCTGTTTCGTGCTCGGCCGAGGTGATCTCGGGACACGAACTGAATGCCGGTACCCGGTATCACCCTGACAAGTGCGCGGGGCAAGGTCCGAAAGAGATGGAGTGGGTTTTAGATAACACACGCGGGTCGGGTTTGATTCACAAGCACAATTTAAGTATTTCAATACGGTATTTTTAGAGTTTTCTCGCACTCGCGCGTCCGAGCGGGCTAAGCATCTGCGGTAATGTCGGGACGAAAATTTTACGTCGCTCGTACTCTCTGCGATGGCTCGCGAAACGGAGATCTTGAAGAGCGATTGAGTACCGCCCTCGCGATCGGAGATCTTGAAACGCGACCGGCCGACGGATATTCTTCTCGCGAGGCAGATGAGCGACCGCGAACACGATGACTTGCGAGATGCTCAGGCGCACTTATATATAGTCACTCGGGAACGCGATAGCAGGCACGAGTTTCACACGAATCACAATGAGAAACTCCACTTAATTTAACGAGACGCGGTAATGCCGCGATAACGATGCGAGAACGGCGCGGCACGACAAAAGATGGCCGCGAGCGGGGTCGATATCGGGATCGAACTCCCGCTGCAGATATTGTACAATAATGTACAAGAACTATTCGTCTGAGCTTTTACGCGCGGTTATCGCAACACTTGAGAAAGATGCATTCGCGAAAACCGCGGGTTTGATTCGTGTGACGGTCTCGCCGTCGACACGGTTTTCTTTCTTGAAGAATCACGCTACCGCACGCGGTGATCACGTGATCCGTCCCTTGGCTTCGCCCAACTTCGCCACGTCGTATTGCTGGGGCGAACGAAAAAACTTGCGAAATGAAACCTTTCGCACGACGACCAATCGAGCGGGTGCAGATCGCGACGAAACTTGTGCGCACGATGCGACCCTTTGCACAGCCGGGTGCTCTATATGCGTAACCCGTAACTTCCCGGAATTCGCGCGATGACCAATCGACCGGGTGCTAGCGCGACGAAAACCGGCTCGCTCTTCGCTTCACGTGAACGGAAGAGCGAGTCAGGGGGATCAAACTCCGCGAGTTGTATGGCGACCGAGCTTTAGTTACTGGGTGCATGTTCCAGGCGGCAGCACAATCTGCTTTCTCCTTACCTCTCTTCCCGCTTGCTCACCAAACTCGTTAGCTGCCAAACCGCGCTAAATGTCGTTATGGTTATGCAGTATATGGTGTTGCTGATTTCGCTAATTTTACGTTATTATAAACCATTTACGGTGTTTCTTAGTGTTTTTAGTGATAATTAATTAGTGCAAACACTCCTGTGATTCTGTGTGAAATTTGTGTAATATATTTATTGACGTTCGTGTGTGTGTGGTGTGACAACTTCCTGATAAGTGAAAAGAAGAAAATTTTTTTTATTTAATTATTACATATTGTTTATATATTATATACTTCCTTTCTTATTTTATAACCATAAATTATTTTTCAGACCATGGTTTATAAATGTTGCGTGCCTAAGTGCACGTCAAATAAACAAATTCCCTTGCACGTATTTCCGAAGGATGAACAAAGAAGAAGAAGTTGGTTAATAGCAATCCAAAGAATTGATTTAATTGGTAAGTTTATTAACAGAATTAATAGAAATGTCAAAAAAGTTAAATATATATATATATGTCCTACTGTTTCTCATTTTTTATGATAGACTGGCAAACAGACAAAGAGACAGATAAACACGCACGCACGCACGCACGCACACACACACACACACACATGCGCGCGCACACACACACACACACACACACACACACACACACGCGCGCACGCACGCACGCACGCACGCGCGTATATGAGTATGAGCAAAGAAAACCCATCTTCGGCCGAGCACGAAACAGATTGTAGAGTTTAAACTCCGTATCTACAAATTATAAAGCAGTTACCGTAATATCTTCGGCTCCCCAATCGCCCGGCAAATTGCGCAAAGGACGGGGTTTTGTAAATTTTGGATGACAAAGACAAAGATTTTTTCATTGTAGAAGCGGCGCGAGCACGATGAGAAGGATCAACAGAACAATTGTTAACGAAAGACCTGGCTATGAAAGTTACAAATAATAATGCGACAGAAATAGCATCGTGGGATATAATAAAAACTGCATGGATTATGGATAAAGCGTTACATGTAACCCGTCCACATTTAAGAAAAATCACACCGGAACACATTATTGAAAATAAAATTAAAAAAATGCGTGTAAAACACGCAGTACAAGTTCTAAGCGGTACAATGGCCAGCGTCATCGAAACGTTTGTAAGATCGAAATGTAAGTATTTTTATAATAAATACATATTTAAATTATCAAGAAGGTACAAAATACATATTCAAGGAAAACAGAAAAGTCAAAATATGTTAATTTGATCTTATATTGATCAAATCGTGATAAAAAAATTTGATCAATATGAGGGTCAAATTGCCATTGTTTTGATTTTTCTGTTCTCCTTGAGAATATAACATGAATCTACACAATATATTTCATTTTGTCACAAATAACGTAATAAGAATTATATGCAAATTATATGTAAATACATGTGTTTGTATGTGCAGTAACTGTGAATATAGATAACGAAGATATTAACATCAAAGAAGAAGAAGGATTAGCAACGTTGGAAGCCGTCGATTTCTTCAATAATCTTTTTGATTCTGTGAATGGAGATGCCAAAAATGACAACAGCAATGAACTGCGACGTCCAGTAACCGATAACAGTCAACATCACGCGTTCTGGGTGAGTGCGAAAAATAAATTACATAATATGGGATATGTAGAAAAAATGTCACATAAAATTATTACATCAGTGCCGTCTTTAAAAAACTGGTTATTTACGGTTAATGGTTTTGAAAAACTTTGGAAAGTACTTCATGATCAATATAATTTTCATAAATTAAATACGCGTTATTGTAATCAAGATCCGTTGGAAAATTTTTTGGACAAATTAGAAGCCATGCTATACGTAATGTTAATCCGACACCTAAACAATTTCAAGAGTCATTTCTCACTTTATTAGTTAATAACATGAAATCAGTTTCCTTAACACGTGGTAATTGCGAAGAATCTGATAGTGGAATATTATCTACATTAGAAAAATATTTACAAGAAAAATATAATATTTGTAATACATTTGAAAATGAAGAATCAGAATTAATTTCAAATATAAATGTATGCGATGACTCTATTATTGCATCGTCATTAGATAATCGGGAAGAAATTTTACGATTAATTTTGAAAGAAGTTAACTTTTGTATCGAATGTGAACATGATTTAAGAAGTAGTGAATTTCCAGTTTATATAAGACAAGTAATATGTTTAGTTAATAAGTTATTAAGAACGAGAAGTCATCAACGAAATATTTTGCAAATTATATTAAATTATTTGGAAACATGTACTTTCAATACAGATTGGCACGTATGTATTGAACATTATAATGATATATCAAAAATTGTAATGCGTATAATTACATTGAAAACTATTGTATTGTGGTGTGATAAGAAGAATAAATTATTAAATAATTGTGATATTGAAATTGTACAACGCGATGTTCTAAATGATATATTGGAAAGTAGACGAATGCGTACAAATAATAAAAATAATAAAAATAATAAAATTAATAAAAATGATAAAAATATTAAAAATAAAAAAAAAGTTCATTTTAAAAATGTTAAGAATTTGTGAAACAAAAACAATGTATTACTTAATAATTATTATTGTATAGTGTGAGCGAGTATGAGTAGTTTAATTTAACATAGGTAGGTCCTTCTATTCCGATCAATTATCTACCTGAAGAAGTCATGTTTTCCCTACAGGAAGGCATGCCTTCAGGTTGTGGGTGGCTAGGGGTGGAGATAAGATCGGAAGAAAGATGTGAAGTTTTAGCGAAAGCAAAATGGTAGCATCTGAGAAGAAATGTAGTGGAATGAATGAAGAATATAGGGTGTTTAATATTTATGTGTGTATATGCATGTATTCATTTTGTATTTTATTGTATTTGTGTTTTATATGTATTATTCATAGTGTTTATTTCATTGTATATTTCTTGTAATGTATGAATCTGTGTGTGCTTGTGTATAAGTGATGTGTGGGACACATATGTGTATTGCATCACCTTTTTTAACCACACCGGATATTTAATATTTTTTGATATTGATATCCGACAGTCCGCAGTCTGTTTAAAGTGGGACGGAAAAATGTAATGCATTGCATGTTGGTATTTATGGAAAAAAATATGTTTAAAATATCAATATAGGTAAAATAATAATGAAATAATATTAGTTATTAATTACATTTGCATTAAATTTTATATATATTATAAAATTGTATATGAAATTACTTGCTATAAGGTATATGCACGCGCATGTACAGTTTAAAGTACCGCCAATTCCCCCACTACTTATTTTAGTTCATATCTCTGGGTGCATGTCATAGACGGCGCTGAAAGTGTCCCCCACTTTTCCAAGAGGGAGTTTGGACCCCCTGGAGCGAGTTTTGAGATGTTTCACGTGGCGGCCTATCGAGCCCGCGAGCGGGTGCGACTCGCGATGAAACAGCAGTACGGACTTCGCGCAATTACTTCGAGAACACTCCCGAGATGCTAATTGCCACGAACGGCCGGCTGAGCCGGCTCGACTTTCTCCTTATAGAGAGGCAGAAACGGAAGAGAGCGCCATCGGTCGCCTTGCGCGTCATGAGGATAGATCGACGCTCTTACCGATGATGATCTGGTCGGAAGAGCTATAGGCAGGGCATGTACGTGATGAATTCTGCATCATTACTCAGAGAATTATTTCTCAAATAAATACCAATCACCAATCATTTGAATCACCAATTATATAATCCTCCTTGGTTGAAAGATGAAAATATAAAAATAATAATATTTTCGTCGACGAGCAAAATCGCAGACCATGCAGCTTGATAGCTAGCAAAAGAGTGCGCTCGTGGAAAATTCGCAATTAAGGTAAAGGGCCTTTTACAAGATCAGTTAATCTACTAGCGTTACTCACATGCACATTATTTGGTTGTTCTATAAAATTCTCGTCATCTCGTTCTAGTAATTCTACCGTCTCGGCTAAGCATTGGAAGCGATTAGAAGTATTAAATTTACATTGTAAAAGAGAGTCGGTTTCAACGCAGGGTAATTTGTCCAAGCCGGTTGGGCTGGATAAGTCCTCGTCGGTTTGTCGCTTGCTGCAAATAAAATTAGAACAAATTATTTTTCTGAGGCGTTTACTTGTTGCGTACAATGGTTCAACGATGATGGCTAAGCAAAAATTAAATTAAATTAAAAAATTATTTTGACTTTATCCTGGTACCAACAGCATTCTAGACAAGATAGAATACCCTGAGATTATCTGACATAATGAATCCAACCACAAAATTCGTTGGTAGTAATCTTCGGAGTTTACATTCCATACAGCACAGAAATAATGCAGCACCATTGCAGCAATGTTTTCCTAAAATACTGCAATATTGCAGAAGCATTGCAAAATGTTGCTGCAACGTTGCTGTGGCATTGCAGCAATAGTAAAATGTCCGCTTGCAGAAATATTGCGATATAATATTGCAGCAACATTGTAATCTATACTATTATTATAAAGCAACAGGGTTTGCATTTCTTTGTTCGCCATGATCTCGGAAACCAATGGACCGAATTTTTACCAAACGTATATGAAATAGGGGTAGAATTTCCCGGGGAGTGCTATAGGGTGTATAGTTTTTCGTTACCGATCTTCTGGAAACCGGTTTTTCTAATTTCTTCAATTTTTCGGTAAATCTATACTATCTATACTAGTCTATACTATTATTATAAAGCAACAGGGTTTGCATTTTTTTGTTCGCTATGATCTCGGAAACCAATGGACCGAATTTTTACCAAACGTATATGAAATAGGGGTAGAATTTCCCGGGGAGTGCTATAGGGTGTATAGTTTTTCGTTACCGATCTTCTGGAAACCGGTTTTTCTAATTTCTTCAATTTTTCGGTAAATAATTGACGGAATTTCAAAGAATTGTATATAAAACAGGGGTTGAATTTTCCGTGGAGTGCCATAAAATGTATAATTTTTTGTTACCGATCTTTTTGAAAGCCGGTACTAAAATTTTTGAAATTTTTTGTTACCGATCTCTTTGGAAGCCGGTACTGAAATTTTTGAAATTAAAAATCATTTGACCGAATTTTTATTAAATTTCATATACTTTTAATATCGATTTTTTTGGAAACCGGTATCAGAAGTTTTTTGAATTAAAAACCATTTGACCAAATTTTTATTAAAAGTATATAAAATAGGGGTAGAATTGCCCGGGGAGTGTAGAGGTAGAGTGTATAGTTTTTTTTACCAATTTTCTGGAAACCGGTTTTTTTAATTTTTCTAATTTTTCGAGAAATAATTGTGTTGGAGATACAAAGTGGCTCCACTCGAACTTTTAAAAAATTGTATATAAAACGGGTTGAATTTTCCGGGGAGTGTCATAAAGTGTACAATTTTTTGTTACCGATCTCTTTGGAAGCCGGTACTGAAATTTTTGAAATTTTTTGTTACCGATATCTTTGGAAGCCGGTACTGAGATACGAAGTGGCTCTACTCGAACTTTTAAAAAATTGTATATAAAACGGGTTGAATTTTCCGGGGAGTGCCATAAAGTGTACAATTTTTTGTTACCGATCTCTTTGGAAGCCGGTACTGAAATTTTTGAAATTAATAATCATTTGACCGAATTTTTATTAAATTTCATATACTTTTAATATCGATTTTTTTGGAAACCGGTATCAGAAGTTTTTTGAATTAAAAACCATTTGACCAAATTTTTATTAAAAGTATATGAAATAGGGGTAGAATTTCCCGGGTAACGAAAAACTATACACCCTATAGCACTCCCCAAGAAATTCTATCCCTATTTTACATACTTTTGGTAAAAATTCGGTTGAATAGTTTAAGAGTGTATAAAGAACAGACATACATACATTTATACATACAGACATTCTATTTTTTATATATAGATTACATGATATGTGAAACAAGTAACTTATAAGTCATTCGTTGCTAAGTCATAAAAGACTGTATAAGCTGATAGTTTCACATATTATATGTTAGTCATTTTAGTAATCTGTCACCGAGACGTTTGAATATACTAATATATGTTTTAAAAGATATATTTAAGATTATATTTATTAAAATGGAAAATTTTAACAACGGAGTGTCGAGTGAAGTGTCGAGTGAAGAAGTTAGAAAAAGTAAAAATTAATGAATTATTATTATATAAATAATAATTTAATAAATAATAATAATTTAATTTTTTTAATAAAAAATAATATTTTTTAAATTCTTTAGTTTTGGATGATGGTATGGACGAGGAACTTCTTGAATTTATGATAAAATATGAAGAAACTATTACGGATAAAAGGTATTATAGATGAAATACTTTTGAAAATTATAAAAGAGGAGACAAAGAACTCAGGGTAATTTTCAGGTTCAACGCAGGGTAATTTGTCCAAGCCGGTTGGGCTGGATAAGTCCTCGTCGGTTTGTCGCTTGCTGCAAATAAAATTAGAACAAATTATTCTTCTGAGGCGTTTACTTGTTGCGTACAATGGTTCAACGATGATGGCTAAGCAAAATTAAATTAAATTAAAAAATTATTTTGACTTTATCCTGGTACCAACAGCATTCTAGACAAGATAGAATACCCTGAGATTATCTGACATAATGAATCCAACCACAAAATTTGTTGGTAGTAATCTTCGGAGTTTACATTCCATACAGCACAGAAATAATGCAGCACCATTGCAGCAATGTTTTCCTAAAATACTGCAATATTGCAGAAACATTGCAAAATGTTGCTGCAACGTTGCTGTGGCATTGCAGCAATAGTAAAATGTCCGCTTGCAGAAATATTGCGATATAATATTGCAGCAACATTGTAATATAATATACTAGCTTTTCGGCCCGCGCTTCGCGCGGGCCTCAAATAGATCTATCTGTATATTAATTATATATGCTTCTTTTTATTCTCACTTTAATAATAATTTGTAATTTAAATACATTCTTTTTATTTTTAAAAAGTTTTAATTTTTCAACGTTAATTTTTTAATATTCGTAAATTTTGAGATATCGGGCCTTTTTTTTTTTTTTTTTTTTTTTCGTTGGAGGAGGAAAATGCCTAATGCATACCCTAGGGCCGGTCCCTAGGGTTATGCCGGACTTGCACCGGCTAAAAACCTCCCCCGGCCCCCACCTTTGGTATAAGTCACAGTTTTATTACTTTTACTTTTGTTGACTATGTAATCCGCAATTTTCTCTATACTTTATAAAATTTCTCGATATACCACATTTTTGGTATAAGATGTATTTTTTCCCTCAATTAAATGTCCTTGTTTGTTGGTTTCTTCTATTTTTTTTTTTACATTTTCTTTTTTTGTTGCTCTAGAAAATGCTACATAGAGTTGTCCATGTGCAAATACTGTATTTCGTAGATATATCCCTACCTTTTTTAATGTTTGTCCTTGGGATTTATTTATTGTCATTGCAAATGCGACACGTATTGGAAACTGTCGCCTTTTAAGCTTAAATGGTAATTCAATATCACTTGGTATGAAATCGATTCTTGGTAATAAGACAATTTTTTCCTTTTGCTGGTCCTGCCATAACTTCCGCATGAATCAGGTTTGGTTTCAGTTCTTTTACAATCAATCTTGTTCCATTGCATAATCCTTTCTTTCCCTATCTTTCTCTCTCTCTTTCTCTCTTTCTCTCTTCTCTCTTTCTCTTTCTTATATCTATGATGATCTATGAATATTCTTTTTCTTCTTTCTCCTCTTTCCTTGCGATTTGTCTTTAATAGATGACATATAATATGTGAATGCAGCAACTTATCCTGATTGTCCGCGAGCGATTAATGACGTCACTTGAGCAAATCGAGCATGTATATTTCATATACAATTCTTTAAAATTCGATCGATTATTTCCCGAAAAATTAAAAAAATTAAAAAAATCGGTTTCCAGAAATTGACCGCGAGCGATTACTCGCGGTCAGACAGACAGACAGACTTAAAAATTGGAAAAATTAGAAAAACCGGTTTCCAGAAAATCGATAATGAAAAATTATATACTTTATGGCACTCTCCGGAAAATTCTACCCCTATTTCACGTACTCGTGGTAAAAATTCGATCCACTAACGAATGAGTAGTTCGCGATCAGACAGAAAAATTTAAAAAATAAAAAAAATCGATTTCCAGAAAATCGGTAACGAAAAACTGTATACTTTATGGCACTCCCCGGGAAATTCTACCCCTATTTCATGTACTCGTGGTAAAAATTTGGACAGAAAAATTATATTCTCAGCGATTACTCGCGGTCAGACAGACAGACAGACTTAAAAATTAGAAAAATTAGAAAAACCGGTTTCCAGAAAATTGATAATGAAAAATTATATACTTTATGGCACTCTACGGGAAATTCTACCCCTATTTCACGTACTCGTGGTAAAAATTCGATCCACTAACGAATGAGTAGTTCGCGATCAGACAGAAAAATTTAAAAAATAAAAAAAATCGATTTCCAGAAAATCGGTAACGAAAAACTATATACTTTATGGCACTCCCCGGGAAATTCTACCCCTATTTCATGTACTCGTGGTAAAAATTTGGACAAAAAAATTAAAAAAATAAAAAAAATCGGTTTCCAGAAAATCGGTAACGAAAAACTATACACTTTATGGCACTCCCCGGGAAATTCTACCCCTATTTCATGTACCCTTGATAAAAATTCGATCCACTAACGATTGAGTAGTTCGCGGACAGACGGACGGACGGACGGACGGACGGACGGACGGACAGACAAACAGTCGCGTTTTATATAATAGTATGATATGCAATAATTGTTTATATATTTTTACAATATATATATATACATATAATATAATACGTATATATATATATATATATATATATATATATATATATATATATATCTATATATATATATTATATACAATAGAAAATTTAAAAAATTAAAAATGCAAGAGGAAATAAGAGAGAGAAAGAAGAAAACAATATTGTGATAAAAGAATGGGAGGTTCAAAAAGAGATACTGTAGAAAAAGCGATAGAAAAAATATTACCAGAAAGAACTTCACATTAGAAGTTACGGTAAATTCTGGACAAGGAGAGGAACAAATATGATTACAGAGAAACTGAAAGGTAAGGAAAAGAAAAGGATAGTTATGGTTAAAAAAAAGATCTTAAAGGAGACAAACATAATCGTTGACAATGACTTAACTTGGAAGGTAAGACAGATACAAAGAGAAATATGATTGGTAGGGGAGCAGAGGCGAAAAAGGCAAGGGAAACAAGAGTGAAAATCAAATATAGGAAATTACAAGTAATTGAAAGAAAGTTTACATAGAAAGAAGAGGGAGGTTTAAAAAAGCTAAATTTTTGGAGCAGGCAGGGTTCTGTTGGCCCATAAATAGTCGGGCCGAGAGAAAAGGTGTTTACAATGCGGCCATTCGTACGGGCTACGTGTCGGCGGCGGCGCCGTCGGCGGAGCCTCTATAGTATTATTAAGTATAATATTTTCTTTTTATTCAATAATATTATCATAAAATAAAACAAGTAGAAACTTGCACATTGCTTCCTTATAGTTTTATTTAAGTGTGCAAGTAGAAACCTGCATATTGCTTCCTCTATGAGGAAGTCTGTTTTTTTTATGCATAATTATTAGTAAATATTTATTAATTTAGCTTCCTCATAGAGGAAGCAATGTGCAGGTTTCTACTTGCACACTTAAAAACTATAAGAAAGTAATGTCCAAGTTTCTACTTGCATACTTAAAAACTATGAGAAAGCAATAATGTACAAGTTTCCACTTGCACACTTAAAAACTATGAGGAAGCAATGTGCAAGTTTCTACTTGCACACTTAAAAACTATGACGAAGCGCAATGTGCAAGTTTCTACTTGCACACTTTTTTTTACGGATAAAGTATCATTGAAAATAGATTGGTGTTGAATTTGGCAATGATCGGTAAAGGGGTTACCAATTTTTGCCTAAAAAGTGTACAAGTTATACACGTAATCTTATATATAAGGTATCATTAAAGGGAGATTGTTTTGAATTTGGCGAAGATTAGTGAAAGGGTTACCGATTTCTGCCTAAAAAATGTATAAGGTAGACCGAGGCAAATCGGATTACTAATTAGAACGATAAAATAGCTCGTTTAAAATAAAACATTATCGAAAATTGTCTTGAAACTTATATTAATCCGATTCGCCTCAATCTACCATAAATTTTGAAATATTGGACTATTTCTAATTTTATTATATTCTTCAGTCTTTTTTATCCTTATTTCATATATAAGTCTTTAAGATTTGGTTGATCACTTCTTGAGTTAAAGGCATTTAAAATTTTGAAAAATTCAATATAAAAAAAGAACCTTTTCACCGATTATCGCCAAATTTAATACCAACCTTTTTTTAATGATACTCTACATAAAATTACATGTATAACTAATACATGTAACTTTTTAAGCAAAAAACGGTAACTCTTTCACCGATCTTCGCCAAATTCAATACCTTTCTTAAATGATACTTTATTCATCAAATAACTTACACATTTTTTAAGCAGAAATCGTTACACATTTTTTGAACAGAAATCGGTAATCCTTTCACCTCGCAAAATTCAAAACAACCTTCTTTTAATAATTCTCTATATAAAATTACATGTACAATCTTATACACTTTTTAAGGCGGTAATCCCTTTACCGATTATCGCCAAATTCAATACCAACCTTTCTTAAATAATACTCTATCGATTAAAAAAAAAAATTCAACCCGATATCTCAATATTTGCAGAAATTAAAGCAACCACGGACATTTCTAAAAAAATTCAAAAATTTTTTAAAAAAGAACCCCTTTACCGATCACCGCCAAATTTAATATCAACTTTCCTTAAATGATACTCTATTAATTTAAAAAAAAATTCAGCCCGATATCTCAATATTTGCGGAAGTTAGAACAACCACAAACATCAATAAAACACTCTGAACATATTAGCATCAAAAACTCAAAAAACAATCTTTTCTTTGGTTTCTTCTACCCTTATTTCATATATAATTCTTTTAAATTTAGTTGACTAGACCCAACATTATACGCAATCAAAGGTTCATATACGAAATTTATGAAAACAAAGCTTCCTCTATGAGGAAGCAATACTATATCGAAGTAAAACATGTATTGACATCTCGGTATGTTAAATTCAATTCAATTTATATAATCTTATTGTATTTATATCTCAATCCCGATATCTCAATATTTGCGGAAGTTAGAACAACCACAAACATCAATAAAACACTCTGAACATATTAGCATCAAAAACTCAAAAAACAATCTTTTCTTTGGTTTCTTCTACCCTTATTTCATATATAATTCTTTTAAATTTAGTTGACTAGACCCAACATTATACGCAATCAAAGGTTCATATACGAAATTTATGAAAACAAAGCTTCCTCTATGAGGAAGCAATACTATATCGAAGTAAAACATGTATTGACATCTCGGTATGTTAAATTCAATTCAATTTATATAATCTTATTGTATTTATAATCTCATTGTATCTAAAAGAATATGATCATGGTTCATGCTATTAGATTTTTTCAATGACATAATCTTTTATCTTTAATTGCAAAAAATCATTAGGAATAATATAGATGTTTCGTGTACACTACTGATGTTAGAAATCCCCGGCCATAGAAATAAAAGATACAAGTCCATTTGGCTCCACGGGAAAGACTAAAAATCGTATAAAGTGACGTTATAGCACATATATGCATGCCGCAGTTATGTTTTAAGGGAAAGAGGCAAAGAGTGGGGCCACTGATTTTCCGAGCACATTCGACAAGATAACGCAACAGCAGTCTGTTCTATGTTCTGTGTCGGATTGAATGGAGGATATAATGTCGCCATTATTCGTGCTTTGATTCCATCGGTAGTTCGTCAATGAGTGCTGGACAAGCGGCTTGCGATCGCAAAATCCATTCTTTTCAGTAAAAACGAGTGTCGTGCACTTCCAAGACATATGTACATATTCTCAGATCGCATCGCTTTAAATTTACGGAAGCATTGTTTTAATACGCAGTAATGATATAGATTATAGATTGAGATGCGACCGCGGTGCGACCGCGGTGCTATCCACGTCGTATGGTATCAGCACAGGAATATGTCAGGAATCCAAGGAGTTATTATTCAAATTAAATACGGGACCTATTATGCGAAAGGGATTATTGTGCGATTCGTGCACGCCTGTTCCCGTTCTCCGTTTTTCTCTTCTTCACCTTGCATTGCTTCTCGCGAGCGAGAATGAACGCTTTCCACGATTTCACCTCCAAGGCGCGTCGTCCTTTAGCACCCGCGTAGCATCATCGTTGAAACCAGTATTTATTTGATAGTGTCAATAAAGATAACTGATAATGGCTTAATCCGACTCCACTCTTGTTCGGATTGTACTTTGTTCTCGCGGGACGGTGCATCCTCCAACTGCAGATGGTATCAACAACGTGACAAAAACCGTTAGGGCTAGATTGAATGAAGTTTTTTTCATGGTGACTACGCGAAGCGCTTTTCACGGTGATTACATCTTGTAATAGATTAATGGTGGATTTAGTGTTGACAAAGTGACCACCACCAGCACGAACGATGATTTGTGCGAGGTAATCTTGAGTATGATCGAGTCAGTCAATACTTAATTTAGCGGATAATGCGGATTGTTGATGCCGATCGGCTGGGTTGATTTGGGATATTGATCATGAGTGATGCTTCTCGATTGAGCTTGTCTTTTATTTTACCTACGAGTTCTCGATTAAAATAAAATGTACGCAAAATACGATATTATCGCGATAAACTTCGCTTTTATAGTTGATGTTGTAATTTGTCAAGATAAGGCATGATGGACTATTTATATCTGCTATGAAGATGTCATAACATGATGACATCTTCTGCTATGAATCATACCAAAATTGTAAGTAATTTTATCGCATTAAGAGTTAAACCACGACTATGATAATTTAGAAATTTGCCACTGTGGTATAGATAAGCGAGATACGATTGATCAGCCAGATTGAACGTAATAAAATATTTTAAACGGCGAAGATATAATATTGTGATGTTTAGTCCATTCTACTACAATTGATGTCCATAATTTGTTCACAAAGAAATCAATTTGTTGTAGATGTTCTGCTTCTTATGAAAGATACTCATCGTTTTCTCTTCGCCGTTCTTTTATCATATACATACTTCTATTCGAAACATATACTATTTTAACCGGCGTGAATCTCCATAATCTGTAAAAACGGAATTCAAATAATATATTATTAATACAAAGTTATACATAGAACAATAATTGTACATGGAACATTTTTGAATTGTTCGCGATGGTTTTTATTCATAAAATAACGTAAGATAAAGATGCAAGATAAAAGATACGATGCAAAAAAAGCACAGATGGCGTACGATGCTTAGTATGTGTTCGCTTTCGTAAGAATTCTTAATGACTTAAATAGTATAATTTTTAGATATAATAAAGAATTTATTCACTGAATCAGCGATACACATCCAATGTCTTTAATTTATGTATATTATTTGTATCGATTTACAATAATTAATAAATATCCGCAATATGTAAAATGCACAAGTGCGTTATACCATACCGTATGCAGCACGCATAACGTTGAAGCCTTGTTCAATTAATGGAGGAAGTTTGAATAAGATTGCCATACCAGATAATACTTGGCTTACTGAATTTTATTTTTAATCTAATATATTTATTTAAGCTTCTTATCATTGCTGTTTATATCGCAGAAATTGTTCATCCATACTAATTTTGTTAATTCGCGCATTAAAGTTTTGTTAACATAATTTTCTTGATTAAAACTTTCTATTGTTGTATGGAACAGGGACTCAACAAGCACATCCGACAGTCGTCGATTAGAAACGAACTATAAAGGTGGAAGCACATAAAATTGCAGGAGCCATAAGCAAAACGCAGAAGCCATATGCGCATGCGCTATGGTATCTGCCTGTATTCTGCCCATGGCTGTGGCTTCTGAATTTTCAATCTACATAAACTATGTTTATGTATTTTTATGTAGATTGAAAATTCAGAAGCCATGGGCAGTATGCAGACACCATAGCGCATGCGCATATGACTTCTGCATTCGTGCTCATGGCTCCTGCAATTTTATGTGCTTCCACCTTTACATTCCTCGTCGATTTTATTCAACGATACTAAAATGACCGGTTTCACCAATTAGTCAATTTTAATCATGATTCAGTATATATATCAGTTCTTTTGTAAATCTTACAAGGAAAACTCGAAAGCGTATACTAATTATTTTTATTCGAGTGCTTTAAATATATCAAACGACGATCTTTGGAAAAATCATTTTTAAGACAATTTAAAAGCCGTAGTTTTTCGCAAACTGTTAAAAAAATCCTATATTAACAATAAAAAAAGAATCACATTTCCAAATTGATTTTTCCCTCGTTATAAGTATCTGAAATGAGAGGAAAAAGAGATAAAGAATTAAATCAAACATTTAGGCCGCGGTATTCATAGTCGGTTCTTATAATCTCGAATTATAGTAGCGGTCTGATAAATTTATCTAAAGACCCTACAGCTGTTTCTCGACGAGCGTATTCTGCTGCATGCGGCGTATCGCATTTTAGGACATATAATAAAGAAGGTGAATTTTCCGCGTGGCGCATGTGTATGTGTTGACATTGACATTGCAACAGCAGCAGCAAACGCTCGACGGTAATCACTTATATAGAGTCAGGAGCACCAGGAGCACGGTGCTGTTGTGTCTGCCGAGAGTCACGCGGTCGACAGGTTTCGTGAGACTGGGCAAGGGAAACCGCGGTCGTAGCTCCGGGAAATGATAGCGTTGAAGATTCCTCTACGCATTAGATTGACGTAGACGACAACAATGAGAAAGAGGCGACGAATGTCGAAGAAAGCAATGGCTGAATCATGAATCCGTCGACCATCGTCCAGCAGCATCAAGCGGTCGCCACCACAAATGTCGATGTCGTCCTACCAAACACTGATCTGTCGATTTTCGGTGCCATCTCCGTGACGGATTCGACGGAAGTGCGTGTGGGTAACGAGACCATCTACAATGGGCCGATTACCATAAACCAATTTGTTTACACGAATCCTACTCCGAATCAGGATGCGATTGAACTTGACGTTATCAACGCCTCCGACAATATCTCGGATTTGTCGACGAGTCAGGACAACGAAATTCCAAATGAATCAATTTTTCCACAAAATACTGAATTAAATAAAGGTAATAGTCAATCGTGCGATGCAATAGATTGTTTAGGCCCGTTTTTTTAATTTTTCTATACTTAATTCTTTCTTTCCGTAAGTACACTGCAGGTATGTTTAAGCACAAAATCGCCGGATAATTAAAAAGGACAGATTTCTCATATAAGTTTCTGGATTACAGAATGACAACAGGATAAAGTTTTATATAAGAAATTATAAATCGCGACTCACTAAATTGAATTATAATTGTAAATATGCTAAATATGTTATAAACTGTTATAAATGTCATCGCAACGACACATTACTCTAATATCTTTCCTCTGCATAAGAGAAAATATACTTTCAAGCTTACAATTTGAAAGCGTGTGTAATAAATATCTTGAGTATCTAAATATTATATATTAGGACGAATCAATATTCGTCCTAAAAATTTTAAATATATATATATATATATATATATATATATACACATATATATACACATATATATATTAGTAGAACGTAATGATTACTTGCGGACACTGATTTTAATCTGATAAATTCAAAGACATCATAGAATCAAAGACATCAAATTCACTTTGTATTGCTTACGTATCCAGCCAGAAATAATTAGTCGAATCGACGTCAATGTCGACGTTTGATGTCGACGCATTGATAAATACTTAGTCGATGTCAAATACTGATTATTATGTTTGTAATCTCCGATCTCATCATAATTGTTTTCATGTCAATTAAACAATTGCGAATATTTTTGTAAGATTTCTATTGTCTTTCATCTGGCTCCATATTAAGACAAAAATATATATCAGTATTCGACATCAATCATTCATCGATGAATTGACGTCGATTTGAATAATTATCTCTAGTTAGATCATAGACAAGTCTATGAGTTAGATAGTACTATTTGAGATAAGTGAAAAAGCAAATATAAAAACGGATAAGTGGAGTTTTGATATTGTCGGATAAATGTTTTAATTGTCGAATATTATAGATAAATGCGATAAGAATCAGTGATGTACGATCTTTATCTATTTTGAAGTAGCTTCGATAATTTCTTCCTTTTAGAACATGTCTTTATTTATCTGGAAGAACTTTATTTACAAACTTTGACCTAAATCAGAGCATGGATATTTTCGGAAGGACAACCATTTTTTCTCTTACGTGAAAGATAATAATGTTATCAGAACTATTCAGACTGCAACAATTTTTAAAAGTAATTTTAATGATGCGTCACAAATGTCATTAACTCCTTTGACCAATGGTCTTGTCGTACTATTCCAGAATATAGATTAATATCGACGATATTCTACATTAATAATTGTTACATTTTAGTCGCGCCACAAGAATTACCTATTTTGACCTCACAGTATATACGTATTATATATGCTATTCCTGGCATAGATTGACGAGATGTTGCATGCCGCAAATTCTTTACTCGATTGTGAATAGAATAACAGAAACTAAACAAGAATTATATAATGCTTTACGTGAAAGACTTAATGTAATTATAATACTCCTTTCGTACACACGTGCCGTAATATGATAAGTAGCTCGTGAAACAACCGTTCTAATACAGCTTTTTGTAATTATTCTAGTGACGCAATGGTTCTGGACGTGGAAACGTGCGGTTTTATCGTGCGTTCTAACTTTAATACTTCTGGCTATTGTAGTGCCCATAACTGTACATTTCACTCATCATCCGGACGTATTTTCCGCACCGCTCGAACCGCCCACACCGGTCCCATCAGAAATTCCAGATTTATCGACCGAGGGTAATTGTCTATTTAAAAAATTTTTTCGTTTGCAAGCGCGACATGAAACAAACGCTACTATCTTATCACGATTGTAAACTTAAAATTTGTATCTTAATGCACTCTAATATTTGTATTTATTTCATTTCGGCTACTTAAAAGCGCATCTTTCTTGCTTTCCACGTGTCATATATATATTTCAAAACACTTTGCATTGTCATATAATATATAAGAATAATGTTCTAGATTTTAAAGCTAAAATTGGCGTATGCATCCGATTAAGATTGACACATTCGGTGTATTAAATTAAAGAGCTTTTAATTAATCTGTTTGCATGGTATATCTTGAATATTTCGTATGATATATATATGTGCTATATGTTTTCATAACTTTCAGATAATAATGGAATGGACACTTCGTTACGCTTTGTCGAGAGGGACGAATGGGATGCGGAGCCACCTTTGGAACCTCTAACAAAAATGAAGCTGCCAGTGTCATATGTAATTATTAGTCACACTGTGACAGCATTCTGTACCACGCTACCAGAGTGTGCATTCCAAGTGAGATTTGTTCAGTACACGCATTTCAAAGATAAAAGTTTTTCGGATATCGGCTATAATTTTCTCGTCGGAGGTGACGGCTTCGCATATGTTGGCAGAAATTGGGACTACGTCGGTGCCCATGCCCGCGGTTATAACAACAGAAGCATTGGCATTTCCTTCATCGGTAATTTCAGTTCAGTTGTACCGCCGAAACTACAATTACGTGCCGCGCAAAAGATCATAGAACTCGGCGTCAAAGCCGGAAAGATCGCGCCTGACTATAAACTGTTAGGTCACCGACAAGTTAGGAGTACTGAAAGTCCTGGAGATGCCTTATATAATGAAATTATAAAGTGGCCTCATTGGTCATCCAAGCCTTGACCAGATAGCTTGAAAATTTAAGGTATTGTGAATAAAATACAGTGTCTGAAAATATTTACATTTTTTTTCTTTAAATCTGTAGTTGCTACTTGTTTATGTTAGTTAGATATAATTCCAACAAATTCAGATAACAGTTAACTGAATATAAGTATCGCGGATCTACTATTTTCGTTCCGAATATAAAATCTTCTTACACTCGAATACAACGAAATATCTGACAAAAGAGGTAGTCCTTACAAATTTCGCATCAATAAATTTAATTAGATCAAGCTAATTAGTGAATAAAGGAAGGAAATGTCGTATATAAAAATATATTGTGTGGCGGAGGTATGATAATAGGCATTGTTCTGGTTGAACATTATAATAAAATTAATTGGCTGTTAAATAAATATTAGAATTGAAAATTGCTATGAAAATATATATCATGCATGATACAGGATATATATATATCAGTAAAGAATGTTAAGTGGTCCATTTTAAGTCAACCACACGCATTCACTAATGTGTCCAAACACCAGATTACTACATTCAGTAGCTTGTATAAAGAAATAAATAAGCCAACGTGACAATTATACGTTATTCTATTTTATAATATACCGGATTTATCAGTAATGTTTTAGTATCTAATTTTGGGGAACATCTTGTATGTATTACTATTTAAAAAAATGTAATTTGTTGTACATTTAATGAGCCTATAATTTGTTAAATAAAGAAACATATACGTATTCAATTCCTGTACATCTTTTTTCCACTTGTCCAACATTATTTTGTACTCATCTCACAGTGGCGCGGATGGCGATCTACATACAATAGAAAATTTTAAAAATTAAAAATGCAAGAGGAAATAAGAGAAAGAAAGAAAACAATATTGTGATAAAAGAATGAGAGGTCCAAAAAAGAGATACTGTAGAAAAAGATAGAAGAAATATTACCAGAAAGAACTCCACATTAGAAGATATGGTAAATTCTGGACAAAAAGAGGAACAAATATGATTACAGAGAAACTGAAAGGTAAGGAACAGAAAAGGACAGTTATGATTAAAAAGAAGACCTTAAAGGAGAAAAACATTGACAGTGACCTAACTTGAAAGGTAAGACAGATACAAAAAATATGCTTGGTAGCAGAAGAGGAGGTAAGGGAATTAAGCGAGAGTGAAAATCAAATATATGTAAAGATTATATAAAATATTATATAAAATACTATATAAAATACTATATAAAATATTATATCAAAGTAAAATATGTATTGACATCTCGGCATGTTAATTAAATTTATGGTCGAATTGTCACGACATTAGCCAAACGTTGTCGAATATAAAAATCGAATCTTTCTTGTTTATTTAATTATTGACGAAACAAATACATATACTTTTATGTTAAATTTAATTAAATTTATATAATCTCATTGTATCCAAAAAGAATATGGTATATTATGGTTCATTCTAGTAGATTTCTTCAAAATATGGAAAATTGTTTTAAAACATTGTCTTTCTAAATTTAATTTTAAGATATATATTTATACATATAACTAAATGTATAAGTCTGTGTCTATACATAGAAAGACCTCTACGAAATTCTTAGCTCCAAATTTTTTTTTATAATACACTGCCTCTTAATTTGAAACAAATAATCGTGACATAATTAGTGCAAAACACTAATCTTTCATCTTTAATTGCAAAAAATTATATAATAGGAATAATATAAATGTTTCGTGTATGCTATTGATGTTAAAAATCTCCGGCCATAGAAATGAAAATACAAGTCTATTCGATTCCACTAAAAGACTAAGGGCCGGTTGTTCCAACCTATTGGTAAGCTACCTGATAGTTAAATCACATGTCTATCTTTGTCTAATGTAAAGGATAAACAAAGACATACATATGATTTAACTATTAGGTAGTTTACCAACAGGCTGGAACAACCAGCCCTAAAGGCCTCCGTACAATGAAAAATATAAGGATAAATATAAGGACAAAAAAACAGATATTAGCGATTAGGGCTAAAGAATCAAGAATAAAGTTGAATGCACGATAAAAAATACAGGCAACAAAAACAGGGAATAACACAGGCAATAGATTTTTAACCTATCGGAAGCCGTGCATTAATGCTACATCAGCTTTATTCCTTTAATTTCTTATTTCTAATCGCTAATATTTGTTCCTTGTTTCTTTTATTTTTTATTATGGGGCCTTAAAAATCGTTTAAAGCAACGTTATCGCACATACATGCATGCCACAGCTACGTCGCGTCATTGATAATATTGTGATTGAAGGAAAGAGGCAAAGAGTGGGGTCACAGATTTCCGTTCACGTTCAACAAGATAAAGCTACAGCAGTCTGTTCTGTGCCGGTTTGAATAGAGATAATGCCGTCATTTCGCGTGCTTTGATTGCGTTGGTAATTTGATTATCAGTGACTGTTTAACAAGAAGCTTGCGACAAAATCTGTTAATTCTTTTCAATAAAAACGAGCGTTGCGCACTTCCGAAATAGACATATGTACAACATATTTTCGGATCGCACTGTATTTACATTCGCTTTAATATGCAGCTTGATTAGCTGATAG